>NW_018405643.1:1182842-1298094 GCF_002113885.1 Mizuhopecten yessoensis
TATAAGGTAATATTACAGTAATAAGCACTTATCTAAACAAATGGTAAGACATATTATGTATTTACCCAACTGCCTGATAGTCCGGCTTGAGTCATCTTCGTTTAACAAGCCGCTATCTATAATAGGTAATGATGTGTATAATCCAATCTGTATCGTGTGAAATTCCTTATCTCAACAAGCCCTAGGGAGCCGCGCACCTCTTTTTATACGACCCTCATTAACACCTATTGACTAATTGACCAATCAAATTGGGCTCCATCGGCCAGGGTCCCGGATGAAAGGAGGGGGTAGCTGCACTATTGAGTGGCTACTCTGTCCCCCCTACTCATGACGTAGAGATCCCTATTTTTAACAGACAGTGGTCAGTCTAGGGTTAATGGCTCCTATACTATCTCAACTGTGTGGCTGGGAGGACTCGATGAACCCCAGTAAATTACACATGAATTGTGAAACACAATTCTGGTGGGCTGGAAGCTTACGTCAGCTAGGAAATAAAGACGGGGTATAACTTTGTTACAATACAAAATTTGTTATATCTTAACATGTAAAGATATAGCTTCTGGTATTGACCAATCAAAATTGTACTTTCTATTTACTGCATTCAAAACCCATCTTTGCTATATACACTTATCTTATTACGTAATTAGACACTTAACAATCGTTTTTTTCGGATATCTTACCATATATGTATATTAAACAGGTTTCTACCAATTGCATCAAGTAACTGATTCAAAATGGCGCTCAGCCTTTGTTGTCAAGCATGACTCCATTAGAATACTGCATTTGTACAGATTGTTTTTTTTTCATTCATTAAAAATAATAATAATGTACAAAATGTAGTGGTAAAAAGATCATCCAAACTATTTGATTTTGAAACATTGTTTATTTTTTTTAAGAAAATTTGTACAAATCACATCTTTACCACAAACAAATCAGTGTAATATCATTCTATTATTAAACAATTAACAGTAGTTCAAGGTCTGATTTTCCAAATCTGAATGTTCTAGGACAAAGATTTCGGTAAGCAGATGCTCCACCGAGCCCACGCTAACCCCAGTGCTGAACTGTCAGCGAGTCTGAAAATGTACCAGAAATACTCCTTCCAGAAGGCCTACATCGGCCAGGACATCTTCTGGGCCACCGAGCCGAAGAAGGGAGACCACATCAACATTAAACTCAAACAGCCTGCAGAACTTGATGGGTAAGCTCTCAGTCAATCGAAATAATAAATAAATTATCATCCTGTTAAAATTGTTCTGTTATAACAAATTGATATTGTTTTCTACACAGACTCAAAAATACAACAGACAATCAAGTAGAATTGTCCTTTTTTTTCAAGGGTTGGATAAGTATGGGGGTGTCTTGTGTTGGTAAATATCCTACTATTTTAGTGTCTTCTGCAGGTTATTTTGTATAACAATACTTGGTTTACTGTAATTTGAAATGCTAGATAAAGTATTTCATTTCTCTCAGTGATTTCTGTAGTGATGTCCTTTACTGCATCATAGTTGCATGCCGAAACTCAATAATTTTATGATCTAATTACAAATAAATTAGGATTTTATTGTCTCGCTGCTACGAAATGGAAGCGAGACTTAGGTGTTGCATTATGGGCGACGGCGGCGTCAACATTAAGTTTTTGTGTTTAAGTTAGTTTCTCTGAAAGTATAAGTGCTACATCTCAGCCCATGCATTAAATGCTGAATGCGGCCTATCTTTCATGGTCCATTGACTTTTGCCAGCATCTCCATCAACATTAAGTTTTTTTGTTTAAGTTAGTTTATCGGAAAGTATCAGTGCTACACCAACCAAACTTGAACCATACATGCATCTTAGGTAGTACATCTCAGCCCATGCATCAAATGCTGGATGCGGCCTACCTTAAGCTTTCATGGTCCATTGACTTTGTCAGCATCTCCGTCAACATTAAGTTTTTGCATTTGAAGTTCGTTTCTCGGACAGTATAAGTGCTACACCAACCAAACTTGCACCATACATGCATCTTAGGTAGTTCATCTCAGCCCATTGTCAAATGCTGGATGTGGCCTACCTTTCCTGGTCCATTGACTTTGTCAACATCTCCATCAACATTAAGTTTTTTTGTTTAAGTTAGTTTATCGGAAAGTATCAGTGCTACACCAACCAAACTTGAACCATACATGCATCTTAGGTAGTACATCTCAGCCAATGCATCAAATGCTGGATGCGGCCTACCTTAAGCTTTCATGGTCCATTGACTTTGTCAGCATCTCCGTCAACATTAAGTTTTTGCATTTTAAGTTCGTTTCTCGGACAGTATAAGTGCTACACCAACCAAACTTGCACCATACATGCATCTTAGGTAGTTCATCTCAGCCCATTGTCAAATGCTGGATGTGGCCTACCTTTCCTGGTCCATTGACTTTGTCAACATCTCCATCAACATTAAGTTTTTGCGTTTAAGTTCTTTCCTCAGAAAGTAAAAGTGCTACACCAACCAACCTTGCTCCATACATGCATCTGAGGTAGTACATCTCAGCCCATGTATTAAATGCTGGATGCGGCCTACCTTTCATGGTCCATTGACTTTGTCAGCATCTCCATCAACATTAAGGTTTTGCGTTTAAATTAGTTCTCTGATACGTGCATTGATGGTCAAAGACATATCAACCCGAATGGCTTGTTGGTTCATGTGTGGCTTCTTTTATTTAAAGATGAAAATTAGAACCTCCTTTCCTACCGGTATTATAGGATTGAACATAGCATCACACTTTTTGATAACACAAGCTCTATAGGTGAACAAATTGTTGACAAGTAATTTAGCAAATCATGCATCAGAAAATACAGGCTCATATATATCCCTATATCATGATAGGTTTATGTGTTATTGTTGTATATCTTTCCCTATACCATGGTGGCTTTGTGTGTTACGATTACCAT
This sequence comes from Mizuhopecten yessoensis, assembly GCF_002113885.1. Taxonomy (NCBI): domain Eukaryota; kingdom Metazoa; phylum Mollusca; class Bivalvia; order Pectinida; family Pectinidae; genus Mizuhopecten; species Mizuhopecten yessoensis. The sequence continues at coordinate 1,185,762 of NW_018405643.1, forward strand.
GAAATACTGATTTGAAGATTAATTCTTAAGTAATATTCCTATTTTCCAGTGTGTTGTTTAGAAGTGGAAATCCTGCACACCTGTCTGACATATTCTATAACACGAGTGTGGAGATTACCCCGGAAGACCCGGATAACGAGAACATTTTGTTGCGACAGGGATTTTTTAAAACGACTGACGGGTACTTCATCATCGGCTGGTTTGACGAGGACGGCCTTGCTGATTGCCCCCTTCCCGCAGGCATTGGAAAAGTCGTGAATATCAGACTTAATGTCCATGCCAATAGTAAAAACTGGATAATTCTCAGCGAGGTAAGTACATTTATAGTGTTTATCTACAGTGCTATATCTTGAAACCATTAACCCTTTCACCACTGTAGACCATAGTGGACTCATCCAGATCAATGTATGGTAGAGTCTACTAAAGATACCAAGGGGTGAAAGGGTCAAGTAATATCTACAAAATTACAAACCAGTAAATAGTAACAAGTCACTCTAGATCACAAAGAGTACAATATTTTGCCTATCACTGATATGTTTTATTTTATTTTGTAGGTTCATATAAAAATAATGGAACCTGGGAGCTGACAGAATTCTCGAGATAGGACCATATATACTATGTAGTGCTCCACAAGTTTGTGTGGCAGTCCCGTGCGTGTGGTTGTCGGGACGGTTGAACTAGAGGGGATGGTCCCTGGTGCTGAAAGGGTCTATCTGGTGGTCACTTGTTTGTCCAGGGGATAGTCCCTGTAACTGAAAGGGTCTATCTGGTGGTCCCTTGTCTGTCCAGGGGATAGTCCCTGTAACTGAAAGGGTCTATCTGGTGGGCACTTGTTTGTCCAGGGGATAGTCCCTGTAACTGAAAGGGTCTATCTGGTGGTCCCTTGTCTGTCCAGGGGATAGTCCCTGTAACTGAAAGGGTCTATCTGGGGGTCACTTGTTTGTCCAGGGGATAGTCCCTGTAACTGAAAGGCCTTTAAGGGTCTATCTGGTGGTCACTTGTTTGTCCAGGGGATAGTCCCTGTAGCTGAAAGGGTCTATCTGGTGGTCACTTGTTTGTCCAGGGGATAGTCCCTGTAGCTGAAAGGGTCTATCTGGTGGTCACTTGTTTGTCCAGGGGATAGTCCCTGTAGCTGAAAGGGTCTATCTGGTGGTCACTTGTTTGTCCAGGGGATAGTCCCTGTAGCTGAAAGGGTCTATCTGGTGGTCACTTGTTTGTCCAGGGGATAGTCCCTGTAGCTGAAAGGGTCTATCTGGTGGTCACTTGTTTGTCCAGGGGATAGTCCCTGTAGCTGAAAGGGTCTATCTGGTGGTCACTTGTTTGTCCAGGGGATAGTCCCTGTAGCTGAAAGGGTCTATCTGGTGGTCACTTGTTTGTCCAGGGGATAGTCCCTGTAGCTGAAAGGGTCTATCTGGTGGTCACTTGTTTGTCCAGGGGATAGTCCCTGTAGCTGAAAGGGTCTATCTGGTGGTCACTTGTTTGTCCAGGGGATAGTCCCTGTAGCTGAAAGGGTCTATCTGGTGGTCACTTGTTTGTCCAGGGGATAGTCCCTGTAGCTGAAAGGGTCTATCTGGTGGTCACTTGTTTGTCCAGGGGATAGTCCCTGTAGCTGAAAGGGTCTATCTGGTGGTGGTCACTTATTTGTCCAGGGGAGGGTCCCTGTAGCGGAAAGGGTCTATCTGGTGGTCACTTATTTGTCCAGACACTTTGATTGAATAATTAAAGAAATGTTTGTGAAAAAAGTTATTTGATAATTACCCGGTAAATGAAGTTTAACATGCATCAGTAAAAAAATTAATTGCTGTTAGTTTAATACCATTAATGTTCTAAAAACAAAATTAAATGGTAACTTTTAATGGATTGATCAGAAATTTAGTAACTTTTTAACAGATATTCAGGGATTTTTCATTATTTGGTGCATTGAATGGAAAATGAATTTTCCTGACAGTCCGAATATTAAATGTACTGTATAAGAATTGTTCAACTGTAGGGTCTGTATTCCATTACATCCGTTATTGTAAGCTATATGCTTGGCCTACCAGTGGTATAATTCAGCTACAGGGGGGGGTCTCGCTCAACAACGAACAGGGAAGGTAATCGCTCCTGTGGTCTGACATTTAAAGTACTCACCATTGTCAGCATTCGTGTCACAGAATATGTTTATGTGTATAAGACACTTTCAAAATCTTAAATGTTTAGAGCAAATGTTTTGTAACCAGAGACCACACACAAGCTTTTGTGATAGAAAATAAGTTCTGACACATTGAGAACAAGATGTCAGTGGTGTTGTATCACTGTAAGCCTCCATACGTCCGCACAGTTTCGTTTCAGTCAATCTAACAAATTATTTTCAAGTTATGGCGAAACACTGGATGCGAGACGATTCAGCATTTCTGTGACTCATATTGAAGTAGGGGAGGTTAGTATTTACAGAAATCAGGTTAAACCAATTTTTGAAACATTTATGAGTTTCTAACATTTTGTCATCGAAGTTTGAAATGTTTTTTTATTCCCAAATAATTTATTGAGATGATTTTGTACTCCAACAGAGATAAATGTATAGGTTAGTATCATGTATATCATACCTTTATTCAATTGAATCTTTTAACTCGGGACTTTGTTCGCAGAACAATCTTATTCCTGATAAAAAATGCACTCTACCTTAGGTGTGGTCCGGGACTAGTCTTTTTAGGGCCATCTTTTTCCAACATGTCTTTTGTTCCACTCGGAAATGAGGTCATTATCACTGCGGAGTTATGCATGGCGGAAATTGCTGCCGATCCACAATGTGTTCAGAGTTGAACTCTGTAGTTTGCTGTTAAGTGTATTTACATGGATGTTTACAGGCCATTTTTTGTGGCCGAATATGGGCCAGTTCCCCTCTCCAATTTCGGCCTTATTTTCCCCTTTTTCAGTCTAAAAATTCAACCATTTGTAACTAAAATACTACCACTTGAATCTGTCTTGGTTCCATTTTTCTTTAATTTTCCCATCAGTTCCACAACTGAGTGATTATTTCATTTTCCCCGTGTTGATATTAATTGTCGCTGCTGATATTTTAAAATCTATAATGAACAGCGAGAAACAAAACTAAANCCCCCCCATCTCGTGCTCTCCCCCTGGCTCTGGCCTGCAGCTCTCGCTGGAGGGGTCATGCACCTAAAGCACATATTTTCCCTTATATCAAAAAAGGGTACTAACTTTCTATTCTTGCATAAACCCTGATTTAGTATGTTTATGTGTTGGAGAAAATAGTCAAGGCAGGGAAAATCTGATACACCAACAGGTTGAGATTTCCTTAGATTCTGTTACCCATCTATTATCATATAAATATCAAACACATCTAGCTGTTCTATCATACCAGTGTAACATCCATCTTCTGTATAATACTGATACAGCATATCTTACAAGTGTTACATACATACCAGGGTAAATAATTTGAGTCCATTTCTAAAAATAGCTACCTTTATGACAGATGTTGTTGATGTCTGTGAAAATGTTTCAATTTCTTCGTACTTTTTTCCATTTCAAAAGTGAAATTTTTTAAAAAAAAGTAAAGGGCTTCTTCTTGAGTGCTGTTTTAATGATTCGGAAATATTTTGTATATAAAATTTTACTTACGCAATGATACTTCTTTTAGCTTGAACTTACTGTAATTCCTTTTTTGCACTAAATATTTGTGCTGAATTCGGTACATTTTTTACTTTCATTTTAAAAGCAATCTTATTTTATATTTCGTTCACAATTCATAAATGCCTCCTTTTTTGTATGTACCTTCCATTGATGTGTGTTAGAGAAATGTCTTCAGTGTCACTTATAACGACAAAAAGTTGTTTAGAATGCCGAGTCCACTGTGGAGGAATTTATTGTTCCTATACTGTAAAATATCTGCATATGTAATGGTCCTCATCTTTGTTGTTCATGTAACAGGGAAATAATTTGTGCTTGTCTTCAAAATCCTGGATCCTTTCTTGATGATACAATTGTTTTAATTGATTTTAATGTCAATAATACTTCCACAGAGACAACGAATGTGTGTAACGTATGTGTGTAACGTATGTGTGTAATGTATGTATGTTTGTAACGTATGTGTGTAATGTATGTGTGTGTGTAACATGTGTGTAATGTATGTGTGTGTGTAACGTATGTGTGTAACGTATGTGTGCGGTACTGTGTCGTGTATACTCATTTCTATTGTACTGGTGTATACCAGTACATAATCACTCTCTATTGTACAATGTATTGCTGTGTATGTGACTGACAATCTTTACTGGGATGGGATTTTGTTGTGTATGTATGTAGGGAAGTGGTTTGACTATTTGCCTTTGTTCTAGTCAGTTGTATGTCACCAACATGCGTATGTCACACGTACACTTGTGACGCATCACCTGTCACACATTTTACTTTGACAGTGTGTCACCCTTCTGTAACGACAGCTGTGACGTTTACTATGACAGTGTGTCACCGTTCTGTAATGACAGCTGTGACGTTTACTATGACAGTGTGTCACCGTTCTGTAACCACAGCTGTGACGTTTACTATGACAGTGTGTCACCGTTCTGTAATGACAGCTGTGACGTTTACTATGACAGTGTGTCAACATTCTGTAACCACAGCTGTGACGTTTACTATGACAGTGTGTCACCGTTGTGTAACGACAGCTGTGACGTTTACTATGACAGGTGTCACCATTCTGTAACGACAGCTGTGATAAGTGTATGTGACATGTACAGTTGTGACGCATCACCTGTCACACATTTTACTATGACAGGTGTCACCATTCTGTAACCACAGCTGTGACATGTACGTGACATATCATTTTTCACACATTTTGCTATGACAGGTGTCACCATTCTGTAACCACAGCTGTGACGTTAACTATGACAGTGTGTCACCGTTCTGTAATGACAGCTGTGACGTTTCCTATGACAGTGTGTCAACATTCTGTAACCACAGCTGTGACGTTTACTATGACAGTGTGTCAACATTCTGTAACCACAGCTGTGACGTTAACTATGACAGTGTGTCACCGTTGTGTAACGACAGCTGTCACGTTTACTATGACAGGTGGCACCATTCTGTGACCACAGCTGTGACGTGGACGTGACATATCACCTGTCTCACATTTTACTATGACAGGTGTCACCATTCTGTGACCACAGCTGTGACGTGTATGTGACATATCACCTGTCACACATTTTACTATGACAGGTGTCACCATTCTGTGACCACAGCTGTGACACATCTTACTATGACCTTGTCTTTGTGACATAATTCTACGTCAGGTTTTTCTTTCGCAATATATCGTTTTCAATTTTATTTAAATTTTAGCCTTTCAATTTACATGGGTTTCCCCTTTAGTGATATTGTTACAATACCTTATATCTGGTCAAAACAGATTATTGTTTTCAATCTTTTATCACCTTGCAGCTATAATTGAATCATACTTAGGAGTGAGAAAATACTGTGCTGTCTCTGTGACACATGATCTGTACAAGTCTATTAATTACGAAACATGGCTATGACATATGTCTGTGACACATGATCTGTACAGGTCTATTAATTATGATACATGGCTATGACATATATGTCTGTAACACATGATCTGTACAAGTCTATTAATTATGATACATGGCTATGACATATATGTCTGTGACACATGATCTGTACAAGTCTATTAATTATGAAACATGCTATGACATATGTCTGTGACACATGAATGATCTGTACAAGTCTATTAATTACGAAACGTGGCTATGACATATGTCTGTGACACATGATCTGTACAAGTGTATTAATTATGATACATGGCTATGACATATGTTTGTGTGACACATGATCTGTACAAGTCTATTAATTATGATACATGGCTATGACATATTTCTGTGACACATGATCTGTACAAGTGTATTAATTATGATACTTGGCTATGACATATGTTTGTGTGACACAAGATCTGTACAAGTCTATTAATTATGATACATGGCTATGACATATGTCTGTGACACATGATCTGTACAAGTCTATTAATTACGAAAACATGGCTGTGACATATGTCTGTGACACATGATCTGTACAAGTCTATTAATTATGATACATGGCTATGACTTATGTCTGTGACTCATGATCTGTACAAGTCTATTAATTATGATACATGGCTATGACATAAATCTGTTGACACATGATCTGTACAAGTCTATTAATTACGAAACATGGCTATGACATATGTCTGTGACACATGATTTGTACAAGTCTATTAATTATGATACATGGCTATGACATATGTCTGTGACACATGATCTGTAAAAGTCTATTAATTACGAAAACATGGCTATGACATATGTCTGTGACACATGATTTGTACAAGTCTATTAATTACGAAACATGGCTATGACATATCTCTGTGACACATGATCTGTACAAGTCTATTAATTACTAAAACATGGCTATGACATATGTCTGTGACACATGATTTGTACAAGTCTATTAATTATGAAACATGGCTATGACATATGTCTGTGACACATGATCTGTATGAGTCTATTAATTACGAAACATGGCTATGACATATGTTTGTGACACATGATCTGTACAAGTCTATTAATTACTTTTTTGGTTGCTAAGCTGTGTAGTTTTTGTTTTCCCTAATGTTGCTGTCAGACTTGTTTTAAGTTTATTTTCAAACCTCGAATTTTAAATCCGCTAAAGATTTCCTGTGAAATAACAAAGAGAATATTAAACATAAAAACAAATAAGATACACAACCAGAAAATAACATAAATAGAATGTGTCCTGACAATGTTGTTTGTATCCTGTGACGTCGTGTCTGTGATAGATTAACTCGTCCCAGTATCAAAGTGTTGTCACAACAATGATTTTACCACACAGCATTATCTTAGTTTCGCTTCCTCAATACATGATATTAATATCAGTGATGTTCATTAAAAAGAAATATCCCATGATTTGTTCAGGTACTCATTATTTTGGGGATATTTAGCTCATTCACCCCTGAAATCTCAAAATGAACTATTCCAACCTTTGAACTGGAAGAGTACAAGTGTTAACATGTGTTTTATAACTATGATTCTTACATACAGAAATGTTTGTAGATCTTTGAAATGTTAACTGATCCAATAATGCTAAAAAACATTTTGTATGGTGATTAATATACTTATGTATCAATACAAAATCAAACTTGATGAGGTTAGGAATAAATCAAGTATTTTTATTTTAATACAGTATTATTGGACAGTAATGTATGTTTAAAATCAAAGAAACTTCAGATCATAAATAAAAATACAGGTTTACTATTATAAACACGAAATTTAATGATATGTAATAATATTTGCATGATAATTAAAAACCTATTACTTAGAGCAAAAAATCAATGATAAATATGTTGCCGTGAAATTGCAATATTTATAGATAATGGTATGTAACTGTACTCTAACGTGGGTCATGTTAGTTTATACGTTGTTATCTATTTACAAGGTTATTAAAAGTTAAACGTTTCACCGCTATGTAACTTAAGTAGACTCTACTTTGCACTGATCTGGAGGAGTCCATTACGGTCTGCAGGGGTGAAAGGCTTGAGGAATTCAAAAAATCTTCCTAATACATAAGTTTAATTTTACAAGTTACAAAGCCTTGTCATACCTAGCAATTTGAAGCTAACTGAAGTGACTTGACCTCAAATACATGTTTTTAACTGAACTTTTACGTTAAATTTGGGTACCTTGGTAAAAGTAAAACCCAACTGGAATGACTAGATCCTGTCGTTCCGTCATGTCTTCCACGGCACATTCTTAGCTTACACGTCTGAGTTAGTTGTAGATAGGTGCTGCCATTGATAGGTACTGCCATTGATAGGTACTGCCATTGACAGGTACTATTCTGTGTGTTTTACTGTGGTGTTAGACTGAATATTTCGTTGATACATATACAATTTATAATTATTTTATAGTGCATCGAGTGTTTTGAGGAGAGAAAAAAGTGTCAAAACATGATTTTTTTAAAATACATACAATATATGTTTTATCCTGTAAATACATGTTTAACTTAATGCACAATTGCTGCCTATCACTAATGTGTTCAGCTACATAATTTCAATAATTTAAAAAATTTCGAAATCAAACAGACTTATATTTGGACGACAACAGCTAGGTGATAATTTTACAACCATTTAAGGAGATCTATTTGTGTGTGAATGTTGACCAAATTTTCAGCCATTCATAGTGACCATGACTTGAAAGATACTTTATTGATTGTATTATAATTATATCTAGAATTTATATATAATATTTACACAATATGTTAAACTCTATATGTATAAAAAGGCTTTATTATTGTAGTATTTTTATAACCGTTATGTGTTATATGTGTGTGTTATGCGTTATATGTGTGTGTGTATACAATATGTATTGTAATGTTTGTACTCTTTGTGTTACTGAGCAATGTTGAAATTAATACTTCATTGGAGTATAGGAAGCCACTGAATATCAAATTCGTATTTAGCCCGAGTTTCCTCTGGCCCTTACACCAGACTTAGACATTTTGACATATAGATTTCTGGTGTGGTCATGGGGTGGCTAATCAACAAACCGTAATGATCCGGACCGAAAAGGGGAATATATTATTCTTGTTTAGAAGATTTCCGGACCGCGTCTTTTTGTTGATTAGTCACTCCCCGATATCAAACGGTGTCGGAGAATTCCACGTTTTAATATAGCATTGCGCTCTGGCCCCACACCAGACATCTTTATGTCAAAATGTCGAAGTCTGGTGTTAGGGCCAGGGGAAACTCGGGCTTATTCGTATTTAGTCATATCTTAATATAAAAAAAAGAATCCCCTAAATTTTTATAGAATAAGATATCACTGATAAAGGATGCCTTTATTTACTAAACTAGGCCCAGAATCGCCACATCCCTTAACTTCAGATTTCCCACAAAAGGAGTATTACCAGAGTTTAACAGAATTTACTCAACTTTAAATTTCTCCTAAACTTTAACACTCCTTTCTTATGGAAAAAGGTACCAAATGTCCTTATCTTAAAGATATGTTCAAAATTGTAGCCAGGATATAAAACAGATCAAGATATTTGTCCATTACCATCCAGCGGCTCGGTTTGAGCCAATTTGCCTTGTACAGAATTAGCTTTAAAATATATATATTGCCAAACTATGACAATGCATGTAATAAAAACTAGCTTAATGTAGGCATCATACCAAAGTAGAGCATAAGTAGCGTGGTATTACACCCTGTTATTTCTAATGTAACAATTAAGCTCACACTTCTGTTTTTCGCTCACCTGGCCCAAAGAACCATTTGGTCTAGAGTCATGATACTTGGGTATGTTCAGTAGACCAGCTGTGTGAATCGTAATGAGGTCAAAGGTCAAGAGATGTTAACATGTCTTGCGTTCTAGTTACCAAAATTGGTCTGAAGTTACCTTTATGTCAGTTTTATGTAACAAAAGAAACAGGTGAGCGATACATACAGGCCCTCTGGGCCTCTTGTTCTAAAATTATCTTGCCATATTTGTCGTAACTAGCGTGCTCTGCATATAAGAGCCCCTCTCCCTTTTTCAGGAGGAATTTAAATTTTAGTATAGCCCCCCTCTCCCAGTATATCCTTTGGTGATAACTGGTTAAAGTTGCACAACTATTTCTATCATAACTCACATTTTTTACGCGCCCATGGCCAGGGCACTGATTTTAGCAAATACGGTATTGACAATAACTGGAGGATTTCCAATGTAGTTAAGGCTTCAGTTATTTTTAAAAGAATCTGGGTCAGATCTGAGGGACTCAATAAATCACAACACCAAATAAAAGTCTTTAACATGTAAACAAATTTTACTACGGCTATATGGATGGTTCAACTGTCAAGTAGAAATAATACCACAGCTAATCTGTTTGTTATGTTAATATATAAAAATATAATTGTTTGTCTGTAATGATGTATTTATGTAATTTTTAAGTTGCATGTGTTTGGTTCAGAACATTCACAATATATATATATGAATTATGATTCTGTACATGCTTTTGCCAAGAAAAAGATATTATCTGGCACTTGAATCATACATTGTATACATATTGGGTAGTTGTCGTTTTGTAGAATACTGCACACAAGTTCTCATAACATTAACCATAAATCTCTCATTAGCTGTAAACCTTTAATAATTTCTAGTAATTCTGTGTTTGATTACTAGAAAATTGACTTTATTTCAGAAAAGGGAAAGTTTTAAACTATGGCATTAAATCACTTTGAGTGTAATCAATATAGTATATATGGTTTTACTGTTAAAGTTGTCCTCAATTAAACAAGTCAAAATCACCCATCGTAACAAGATTTAAGAATTTTCAGATTTCGGAACTCTTTCTGATTAGAGATACATATGTTATGATGAAGTATAACATTCGTCCTTAAACTCGAACTGGTAGTCGTCTGCTGGAAAACCGAACTACTCGGTAGTGAAGCGGACGTAAAACCTATCAATCAATCAATCAATTAATCATGGAACTGGTAGTTTATATTTGCCAGACCAAAAGTTTGAGCACCAATTGACATAAAATTCAGCCTGTGTGTTTGTTCTGACCAGAACGGGTGTATCTGACTGAGCCTTGTACATATGTAGTACACACCCTTGTAGGAATGTTGGTCCGTGTAAGTTTACTAGTCATGTGTATTTTGTGCCTAATTGTTTAAGTCCTTTGTGTGCCATTATATATTTACTGCTGGATCTTTCATTCAATATTGTTTGCTGTAAAATTACCTCTGTTTTGTGAGAGCTCCATGTTGGTGAAGAATTCATTCACAAATTTATATAAGATAACTTTAATTTACCAGTCCACCCCACTGTCACTAGATTTTACTGATGATTGTTGTTTNGGGGGGCTTCTTAATGTAGGGTCTAATTGGATTACAAGCCCAGAACCAATTTTCTGCCTATTCAATAAAAAAATGTTGAGCTCTTGGCCGGATACCAGTAAAACATGGTCGACACGTCTTATAGCTTCATGATTTACAACCATACAGGTTTACTGTGCATGGAGACACAAAACATTGGTGATTTATAGAATTGTTTTGATTTTGTTTGGAATTTTAATTCAGTTTTGCAATATGTTTTATGATTGTTTTCACAATGAGTTTTTTTTCTAAATCAAGCCTTCCCACTTTTTACTACATTTGTATATGTTTAATGTAGACTGGTATTGGACTACTGATGTGTTATTTAAAATGAAAATGTGCAATGAATGTATAATCATGATATAATTTGTAATTACAGTCGTTGAAAGAGGTGAATTCAGTATACTGCCAATAGATAATAAATTTTCATGTAGATCATGAATATTCAAGTATAATTATAAATGTCCATGTTCATTATGAATATTCATGTAATATTTGCCAAATTATTATGTGTATTGATGTTGAAAGAAGCCAATTCCCTGCTTTTGTTGCTGTGGAAAAGGACACCATGTCTTGATGCTGATGTTGTAAGTCAATATTGAAACAGTATAAACTGGAGATCACACTTATTGTTGACGATATCTTTAAATGAGAATAAAACACCAAAATAAACCAATGTGTTTCAAGTTTTGTTATTTTATGGTTATGTAAAGCAGGTGGGGAACATGACACAGTAGAGCCAGCTGATCAAAAGCACAGGGACCTGAGAATTTGTTACAGCTATATTTGGACCTAAACTAATGTGTTCAGAGTAATTTTACATGTTTTAGGGGTTTAGATCGACTTTCTGTAAAAATGACACACCAATGATCATATGTAGTAGATTAAAACCACACTGCCAGCAGTGCGCCACTTTTCTCGAATAAGACATTCGTTCAAATGTTCCCGTCTACCCAATCTCTTGTAAAAGACTAGCGTAATATAGCAGTGTACTGGCGTATACATAATAGTGTACCGGCGTAATATAGTAGTGTACTGGAACCACAGTTAAGTCGTCTACACAAACTGTTGAGTACCCAGACATTTCTCTATATTTCCCATCATTCTGAGCAACAAATCATCAATAAAGCAATATTTAGATGTTAAAATGTTTTACATTCATGATGTAACCATGGTTGATTAAGTGTTATTTAATACTGAGCAAAACAACAACAGGCTTTCATTCAAGTCAAAATTTGTTTTATTTTATAACAAATATAATGTTTTTACCGTTCATTATCATACTTATAATTCATTACATTTGCATAACGTAAGATAATGATAGAATGACATTGCCTTAAATTATTACTATGACATCTAAACTCACTTATAACATATGACTATACAAATTATATCGATACCATAACCTATGACCTCACAAATCATGTCGATACCACAACCAACGACGATTATAACCTATGACATCACAAATCATGTCGATACCATAACCAACGACAATTACAACCTATGACATCACAAATCATGTCGATACCATAACCAAAGACAATTATAACATATGACATCACGAATCATGTCGACATCATAACCTATGACGTCACAATCATAGCATCAACAACATAAACTATGACATTTGTAACTGATGACATTACAATCATGACCAATATGACAAAGCTGAGATTCTGATTATGTTCAGTTGTTTTACTAATTCTCCTAGTAAAAAATATTTTTTTAATATTACTCAACTCAACCAGCACATAAATGTATCTAGAATGTCTGAAATTTTTTGAAACCCGGTAGTGACCATAATTAAGTGATATTATAAATGGACATCAAAACAAGTGATAATAATAAAAGAATTGAATTATATAGATAATATAGCAGGAAAAACGGTGCATCAAGAAAACATGATAATAACCGGAAAGTGACATTAAGCGACGTGATATTAAGTGAAATGTACTGTACTATATGCATGGAGAAATGTATTTCATAGAAACTATTTGAGAGAATTAAATTATTTTTAATGCTGACATGTTATAATACTGGAGATCAGTAATAAGGACACATTGTAGACAATTACATTGAATACTAGGACAAGTCGAATGTCTAAACAGTAGAAGTAGGACTTGAAATATAATTGGAATGCTTTATTATGGCACCTTTAATAACATTTTAGCTTAAGCATAAACAAATCTGAAATCTTCTTCACATCGAGAACCATCCTCAATAGCAAGGGGTTACGCTCACCCGGGGACGTATATACTTCACACTTTACATGTCTCTGCGCTCACTTTCGCTCTCTGCACCCCTGGAATATGTCATTGCTAAATTGGAGGCTCGGTGTGCGCCGCCTTGTTGATGAGACGAGAAGGCTAGTTTGATCCTTTGATGTACATCAAAAGAATCTTGCGGTCGCGTAACAGTAAAAATTGACTGACTTTGAAGTCGGGTGTCGCCCCTTTGTAATCTTCAAAGGACAGGTATCAGCCTGGCGATTGGTCAGGTTTTGTTACCTGAGACCAATCAAACAGCTGTCTTCGTGCCTTCAATTTTGCTATGACATATTCCAGGGGTGTAGAGAGTGTAAGTGACCGTAACCGCTGGATATCGAGGACGATTGAGAACAAAAAGTGTTCAACATATGTATTGGAATAAATCTTATAAAATATTAACGGAACACATCAGTAAACTTGCACTATTGAACAAAATATAAACTTATATAACATTTTAACATTATCTCTGGCAGTATGTTAACACACACTACTGGACATTTCTGGTCTATTTTTATCACGTCCAGGACTGACCAAATTTCTGTAAGATTTCAATCATGTCTTCATCCTCTGACAATTTAGCTTCATCTAAGATTGTGTGTCCGTCTGCATTTGTGATGTTCTTATCTGCCCCTGATTTCAGGAGGAGCCTCATGATGTCAGCACTGCTGTTGCTATGGGCGTGCCACAGAGCTGTCCAGCCATCACTGTCCTGAGCATTAAGGTCACAGTTAAACTGGAAAATAAACCAAAAATATGTCAGGGCAATGTAACTATGATAGGGTACACTGGGAACACCACTATCTAACCAGGGTTAGACACTTGGTAGTCCACAGGACTAGTTGAATAGATTATTTACTAGGCTAGCCCTTCATCAATGTAACTAGTCCAAAATTTCCTGATAAGGAAACATCACGATCTATAGCATGAAACATCAAAAGCAATTGACTGTATGAGTCTTAATAACTACATAAAAATAAGGTTAAGTTTTAGGAAAATTTTGACAATTATCATGCAATATATCTTATTTTAAGCTGTTTTTTAAATTTTAAAAAGAAATATTCTGATTTGATAATCATATTTTTCACAAGTCCAAAGGACCAGTTAGGTTAGGTGATTCACTAGTCCTTGCTGAAATCTACTATTCCAGGACTAGGGGAGTAGTGTTAGTATCGACCCCTGCAGTAACCACTGTGTCAGTGGAAACCTGTCTACTCTGTATGGAAATAACCATCCTGGTGTTTTTCAGTTTACATGTTTGAAGAACCTGTCTACAATAACCAGTCCTATTAGTCCAGAACATGATTTAGACAGGTTTTGTCTCTGTATAGTGTAACTTCTCTATAAACATCACTTGGTTTCCATCATCCCGTGGGAATTTAAAAGGCAATTATAAATATCCAGTAAAAAAAGAAAGGTTGAGATAAATTTCACTTCAGTAGCAGTTGTATTAAATTGGTCTCAAATTATTCATTAAGGAATTTTCCCCTGGTATGAGTCTGTCCTGTTCTCTCATCCTAGGGTTCAGATCAGGGGATTCCCTAGACATTACAATTGTAGGTGTCATTACATCTACAAAACATTGTGACGATTTATGAATCTCGGCCCTGGATTGAGTTCCCCCTATTGCGCCCCAAAGGGTAAGAAATATTCAATCATTCCAGATGAAAAAAGGAAAATACATCATGATTTTAAAGGAAAGTAACAGGTTATGTGAGTTGTGATGGTGGGGTGTGTTGTGAGGAGAGGGGAAGCCCTTGGATTTGCAACTAAAATACAAGGCTTCTCTGACCTACCTTCAACAGGACCCTGATGACGTCTGTGTGGTCGTGTGAAGCAGCGACAATAAGTGGTGTCTGTAAGCCTGCCTCCTTACACATAGTATTACAGTCAGCTCCCGCGTCCAGGAGGATCTGAGCTAGACGTGCATGACCCTCCCTAGCTGCCATGAACAGCGACACTTCTCCACTGTGACATCTAGAGTCCACTGTAGCCTTACCTAGGCCAATCACAAGGTATTTATAAATTGTAACATTGTACCAAATGATAGCCTACAGCACTGTAGCCTTACCTAGGCCAATCAATCACATGGTATTTATAAAGTGTAACATCATACCAAACAGGAGTCTACTGTAGCCTTACCTAGGCCAATCAATCACATGGTATTTGTAAAGTGTAACATCATACAAAACAGGAGTCTACTGTAGTCTTACCTAGGCCAATCATTCACATGGTATTTAAAAAGTGTAACATCATACAAAACAGGAGTCTACTGTAGCCTTACCTAGGCCAAACAATCACATGGTATTTACAACAAGTGTAACATCATGCCAAACAGGAGTCTACTGTAGCCTTACCTAGGCCAATCAATCACATGATATTTATTAAGTGTAACATCATACCAAACAGGAGTCTACTGTAGCCTTACCTAGGCCAAACAATCACATGGTATTTACAACAAGTGTAACATCATACCAAACAGGAGTCTACTGTAGCCTTACCTAGGCCAAACAATCACATGGTATTTATAAAGTGTAACGTCATACAAAACAGATTTCTAGTAGAAGCACCTACTTCAAGGCTTATTAATGAAAATCAAACATAATTAAAACACATATAATGTCTACCTGGAATTGTTATTTTTACTTTGAACGAGTGACTGCCTTAATAAAGTGTACTTTTACACTGTCTACCTGTAATCAATAACGATGCACTACCAGTACCCGTCAACAAGACTGTTACAGTACCTACATGAAATCAATACCTGTACCCGACAAACTTTTCAGAGCCTACCTGTAATTAATACGGAGGCCAGTTTGGGATCATCCCACACAGCTGCCCGACACAGAGCAGTATGACCACTGGTCATCAGTTGGTCAGGAGCTGCCCCTTTGTCCAGTAACACTGCCACAACCTGTCAACACATGAAATGATTAAATCACTATCAGTTTTGAGCACTGTGACACCACTGCTTCGTACATAACATTTGACCTGTTGACCTCTGTGTCATTTTATTTGTTTGCACCTGTACTTGTTACTTAATACAGGACAACTTGCTTTGTGACCTGTGTCATTTTATTTTTTTATTTTTTTTTGTACCTGGACTTGTTACTTTTAAAATACAGGACATCTAACTTTGTGGCCTCTGTAATATTTGTTTACCTGTAATTGTGATCACAAATTAGAACATGACATTGGACAATAACATTTTTCTGTACCTGTAATCTTGACCTAATTACTACACGATCGACACTGACTGGATGGGTGATCATGGTGATATTGGTCTGTACCTGTAATTGTGACTTATTACATGATACTGGACTTGCATGACCTTTCTGTCATTTGTATGAACTTGTAATTGTAATCTTAATTCAGGCCTATGAGAGGCTATAGCAGTAACAATGTGTCATCAACTGATCAATCAAAAGATGGTGGTATTGACAATCAAAAACAGATAATTAAATATCACCATAACAAAATGTTAATCAATTATAATAGTGCCAATTTGAAGTTCTTATCTAACGCTTTATTACAACCTAGGTCGTCTCAATGCAGTTCACTAATTATTATCTGTGGTTATTGGGCCTTTGCTACCAGCCAGCATCTTTCTCAATTCCCTGGGGAGCATACACAGCCAGTGCTGTCCTTTAGGCGCTCACAGCTAGCATCCAACAAGTCTAGCATTGCCCAACGAAGTACTTATTTACAGCTGAGTAGACTGGAACAAGCGGAGTAAAATATCTTGCTCAAGGATACAACACAGTATGATGACAGGATTTGAACCTGTGACCCTTCGGTCACAGGTCTGGTGTCCTGCCAATAGACTACTGTGTACAAATCTAATTCCACTTGTAGGTCATGAGGAACAGAACTAACAAGAAGAAATATTGAAATATGTGACCTTTTGACCTCTAAACTGACATTAGAACAAGAATCTGCAGATTTCTGGTCATGACATGTCTCTTCACACATTCATTGTTCTCACTTTACATTGACATTTACTTATACATCGTCCTAAAAGAGAAACACTTGTTATTACCTTACAAAGACGTTTGTTTACAGCGTCCCCAAAGGGAGACACATGGTTCCTGTCATGTAAGCTGATATCACATCCTCTGTTCACAAGTAAAATTGCAATGTCGTCATGACCTAAAGATTAAAAAAAATATACTGTATAATAAAAACAAGCAATATAATAAAAAAAGGTATTCAATTAAGGCTATACCACATATTTATTCATCTGACAGCTCAAATTGCATGAGTGTATTCTGCATATTGCTGTATTTCATAATCAATTATGGCTTTCGAACAATAATTCTAATATGTATACAGTATAATACATTGTTTATCGTGTTGATAACATACTTCACCATTAACAAGAATTTTTTTTAATGTTTTTTAAAAGTCATTAACTATGCCGAACTAACAAGAATAACGTTTCTGGGCTTATTCTAATGGTATTAACTCATTCACCCCTGAAGACACATTTGAACCCTTCCAAATCAAAGGTTTGAATAGTTCATTATGAAATTTCAGGGGTGAATGAGTTAAACTATCTAACTGAATCCAAAACAATCTGTTGAAAAGAAACTTTTATCACAGGGTTTCAACTTTTATTCAAAATCTACAAAAATAGTTGATGACCAAAGGACAAATATCCCACACATTGCAGACAAAATAACATTTTAACCTATTGGGTACTAATTATACCATACATGTATATTTGAGAAAAAATCTTGACGGTCAAATTATATTTTCCAACTAATAATAAAGGATTTTACAAGATACTGTTCTCTCTGTATTTATGAGTGGGATCTATCAAAATTCTATTTTCTTGTGACATATTTTAAGGCCAAACAAAATGATGTTTGGTGTTTCCGGTAACACTACCCACCTACCCTAAGTCTTTGCGCCTTCACTAAACTTTTTAGGCAATTTTCAAAGAAGTCTGTTCAAGTCAAGATCACTCTCCTAATCCGTCTTTGCGTAATGCAGAGTTATCTTCTCTTGGGAGCAGGTGTTGATTGTTACGTCATTGGTTTGTGTGAGAAAATTACGTCGTTTTCTCAAAAATTGATGACGCTACTCTCACAAACAAGTGACCTAACAATCAATACCTGCTCCCAAGAGAAGATAACTCTGCAATATGCAAAGACGGAATATAAACCATATAAAATTATTAGTTTTAAAATAAAAAAATTCCAAGTATGTTACAGGAAACACATATTTTTTTGTCGGGCCTAAACAGGAACTTGGGCCTTACATAAGTTGATGGCCAGCTGTAGGGGAGTCCATCCATAAAACATATGATTGATGTTGGCCCCAGCCCCCACCAGTCGGTCCACGCCTGCACTGTCTCCCTCCCTCACAGCCAGATGGAGCTGCTGGTTCCAAACCGACATGTCAACTCCTGTATTGAAATTTAGTTTATTTCAGTGAAATATTCTACTCTTCTTATTAGCATATCATCATTAGACTGAATATGAAATTACTTGATATTTCTTATTCAGAATACAGATATACTTGGTTCAATGTTACTTATTTACAAAGAGCTACATGTACAGTATGGATAGAACTAGACTGGGTTGTTAGCCAGTGACCAAATAGCTCAATTGGTAAAACATCCGTCTAAAGTTTGGAGTGTTCCAGGTTTGAATTCCAGTCTAGCCTTGCATTTTTTCCTTTCCTGTTAAATTTGGCAACTAACATATGAGGCAAAGACTTAAAAAAAGGAGGAGGAATGTAGGGGAACTGGACTGCATGGGTCTCTTGTCAGCGATCAAATAGGTCAATATTGGTAGAGCATCCGTCTGGAGTTTTGAGGGTCCCAGGTTTAAATGCTAATCTGGCTGTGCATTAATCTCTCTCCTGTTACACATACATAGACCTTTATCTCAGTAACCCTTTTAACTTTACAGACATTAAAAACATTTATGATTTAGAAATCTCGTCACTGACAAAATAATTATATATGTAACAAATATGTACCTTTATTATAATTTACAATCATGTGGATGGAAGTTTCACACTGGCAAGTGATATAATTCTTTTTTTATAGAACTTTATGCTTTACAGTAATGCCTGTTCACTGCCATATACAAATGTTCAGGGATTTTATTTCTCTGACTGGAGAGGATGCGTTGGAATCCAGTGCATAGTGTTATTCTCAGGTCAGAGAATGTCCCCAACCTATCAAATGCTGCCTTAAGTTAAAATAGAGGCAGATTTGTTTTCTTTTCCAAGGAAATCACCACATGCTGAAATGTCCTTGTATGTAGCTTTTGGTATGATATTGCTACAAATGCAAAGATATGGATCTTTAATGAATCACTCTCTTTCATGTGGTTTGCTGATGTGCTACATGTTAACTTTTAAGTCATCTAAAAAAAAAAAGGTCCAAAACTATTGGGGACTATGCTCAAGCACAATTTCTTGCTTCGGTGAAAAAAATATATAAAAATAAAAATTCACAATTTCTGAATGATTTGGAAGATTTGTGGAGAGACTAAAAGCCAAATGCCATTCTCAGTATTCATAATTGAACTTTTGGCGGTGTCACATTAATTAAGTGAGTTGCAAGAACCCTGGTTTGAACACAGTTCTAATGTATGCCTCAGCATCTGAACGGTTTCATAAATAGGGTCATGGGAAAAAAATACAAGCCTCTGAATATTTTCGATCAGTGTCACAGTTTGCTTCTAATGAATTCGTATTGTACCTGTTATTGTACCTGTTATTTATAATAGGTTAGTGTTATGGTTTCCTCAATCATCTGTCTATCGACTATTACCTTGCGCTTGTTATTATGTTAAAACGAGCACTTGTGAGTTTCCCATGCAGTTCACTCTGACACCGGAAGTATAATTTAGCGTCCTCTGTAACCATAGCCCCTGTAATTCATACCCTAATTCAAAAGTTCCATCCGGTGAAAAATATAATCTGCAGATTATATTATATATATAATTACAATTTCTAAAAGTAGTATTTTTGGGTATCTTTATTTGAAAATCCATACGTGTTGCGGAGTCCAATAAAATATCTTACGCTCAACAATATAGATATTAGGTCATTTAAAATTTTGGGCCAACGGAAATTACAAAAAAAGTTCTAGCTGTGTTATTGCTCATATTTCTCGCTTAAAATACCACATATTGCACGACATTATATACCTTGATTTCATTTTCCATTTCGATATACCATTTGATTTTAATATCGATTATTTTTGCTTGGCGGTTTTTTCCAAGAAAGCGAAAGTGAAAGTAGGAGAGCGGGGATGGGCAATATGGCTGGAAAGAATGACACAGTCGTAGTTAAAGACAATGACATTAGGCGGCCAACTCGTGATAGTTTTGATTCCGTGTCCATGGATACTACAGAGCAGCAAGTAAGCACACATGTTTATAATAAGTGACCCTAAAGGTATGTTTGGCAAATATAATAATATATTTTAGGATAAATCGATCCGGTATTTTCTATTTGCATACTGTGTATACACGTAGTGCAATCAAATATATAGACACATGTTACAGGATTTCATATGTAAGTATATAAGCAGTTCTAGTATATATATATATAATTGAACGGTCGTACCTATAAACAATTAAATACTAAGGGTGAGTTAATAAATGTCGGATAATGGATTGTTTACTGAATATGGTGGGTGTTACTCTGAACTAAGTTCCAAGAAAACAAAGCGAAAGTAGCATGTTGTTCTATATACTAACGTGGACGGTAATCAGGGTCACAATTTCCTTTTTTTTTTTTTTTTTTTTTTTTGTATTCCGACATTTCCAGACCGAGTCATATTTTAATAATGTATGACTGTTTATGTTATATCAAATGGACACAATTCAACATTTACTGAATATAGAAACGAGCTTTTCAAATATATGTCTGGTGACGCCGTCGCCGTTTCTATAAACCAATACATATTATCGTTAGTTTTTAAAATTGTAAATCATTCTTCATCTATCTAGAACAAAACGAGGGATCAATTAAAATGATTGAGCTTTTCAATAAAGACCGTGCATGTTTTAGTGTTAAGCAATTCAGTTCAGATTTTCCCCCATAAAATGTCTTATAGTTTACTACACTCTCTTAACTTCTTATCCTGTATCCGCGGTGGCCAAGTAGTTAAGACGTCTGACATTCTGCTATCACTAGCCCTCCACCACTGGGGCGCGGGTTCGAGGTCTACGTGGGGCAGTGGCCAGGTATACATACTGGCCGTAGGTCGGTAGTTTTTCTCCGGGAATTTCGGCTTTCCTACACAACCAAAACCTGACACGTCCTTTAAATGTCCATAGCTGTTAATAGGACGTAAAACACAAGTAAACAAATAAACCCTTATCCTGTCATTCGCAATTGACGGAGAGACGAAATGGTACAAATCAGCTAACATAAAACAGAGCGATGGTACGACGAAGAAAATAACTCCCTTACTGAAATTTAAGATGAGCGTTCAAGGTATTATAGAACTTTTTTAAGGACTTTTTTTACAAAGGGATTGAACGGCGTTTTTAAATTTTCATGCCGGTGTGAATGCAAATCGTTTACATCCATATTGTATGAAGCGCACTAGGAAACGTTGTATTCATGGTCTAATGACTGTTGTTTTCAGTTGGTAGATTTATGTACAGAACAAACATCAAGAATGCCAATATACGGCTCAAATGAAATGCATTACTGCTGGGAATGTTCATATAGTGGGTTGCAGCGCAAATGTAAATATAATATGAAGACCAGGCGCGTAGCTGCCTATATGCGAGTACGCAGCTGAATCCACATTATTTTGACAACAAATTTTTTTTTTAGCAAAAAAAATGTGGTTTGAAATTCAGCCGCGTTCGCCAGATCTGATAATTACCACACTGAATACTTTATAAATCATATAGCCTAAATCGCACACCATACCGTAGTATTTTTTTGAAAAGTTGTCGGCCTTTGCAGCTCTTCAAAGTCGGAAGTTTGCACGCGCCGTATTTTCGAAATGTAAACAAATGTTTACATCGAGTTCTTAAAAAAGTCATCAGCAGAATCAGCGATAGAAAAGAGGTAATTATAACTAAAATGTTACTATGTATGCCTAGTGTTTATTTGTTTCGGTCTGTTTGTTGAGTAATGACATGTTTGACCATGTCTGTGAACCGATTCTAGCGAGACTGACAACATTTTGAACTAACCAACCTTAATCAGTGAATTCATGATGCAAATGTGAAAAATTCTGGTGCATTTGTCGTATTAGTTACTCTGCATTTTTGAAATAGTTCCTTCTTGGTAGATTAGTTATATTGATACATGGAATTTTTATGAAAAAAACATTTCTGGTAAACACAACGCTCGTCATTTTTTTCATCTACGGAAGCGCATAAAGGTCAAAAGTATTCCGATTTCATACATGTACGGAGCCACAATTTATTCTTCCAGGTTCTAATTACGCAAGAAATATGGCACAGAAGAGAATTGACAGCTTCTTCAGCGTAGGTCCAAAAACTGGGCTGTCTGAAAAAGGCACCGATGCAACCGAGCCTAGTACATGTATGTTTACTTTAACATGCTTTTAACATAAAAAGCTACAAACAATAGTCAGTACATGTTAAGTTATACATGTATAGTTAATGATGACAACAATTGTAACTTTTAATTTTGTTTAAACTTTTCAAGATTCAAGGACAGTATGATTTCAAACTTTTACATTACATTCATTGCAATCCATGCTTTAAATATTCGAAATCAAATTGATTCTATAGTCAATTTTATGCACCAAAAATTCTAACACTTGTCCAAGTATCGTCATATGTATTCCATATGTATATTTATAGC
The DNA here is from genome assembly GCF_002113885.1 of Mizuhopecten yessoensis. Lineage (NCBI taxonomy): Eukaryota > Metazoa > Mollusca > Bivalvia > Pectinida > Pectinidae > Mizuhopecten > Mizuhopecten yessoensis. The sequence continues at coordinate 1,208,761 of NW_018405643.1, forward strand.
GCCCGGTACGTCTGGTGTGAAGGAGGGTCCTGAACCTATGACTTTAGATAAAGATGAGCTCGTGGGGATTGCGTACAGTCCCGATGACTTGTATCCTGATCCAGCAAGGTTAACAAAGGCTTCAGATGACTCGATAAAAGTGAAAGTGCTGCAAAACAACAAAGAATGGGCCAAAACTTTTAAGTTTCCGTCAAGGTAAACTGATTCTGATTCATTTGATTTAAAGATGTGAAGTTATAACGGTTGCAGATCAATAGAAAATTGTAGTTTAGTCAACCAGTATTGTATAGAAAAATACCGTTAAAATCTCTAAACACAGTCCCGAGGTCTCAAAATCGATGGTTTATGTTGAGGTCTTTTTGTGAGTGGTACATGTGGGAAAATAGACGCAAGCCCGTCTCTTACCACTCGATTGTAAACCCATATTAATATACTGCTTCTTCCACTTGTTCGATGTTTGGTTCCATTATAATTATATTAGCGCGCTAATGACATGTTTACTATATAATTAAGACGAATAAAGTATAGTGAATATACTCATATATCTGATAACGTTATTGAAGTACCAGTATCATAAGTATACTAGTAAGATACTAGATATATACTATTAAAATGGAATCATTTGCTTCCCTGCTTTCCGGATTTCTACGTATTTGGTTGCAAAATTGTTCCATTTCAAGTTCGTACACTATTTCTTTATTTTATTATTTCAGTATTGAGTATGGAACGAAGCGTCAGTTCTCGGTAGATTGGCTAGAGAAGTATGACTGGCTTCGATATTCAGTTTCCGAGAATTCAGTGTATTGTGCTCCCTGTATTTTGTTTGGTGCTTCATCTCCAAAGGAGAAAACATTCATCAATACCCCAGTATCAAAATGGTCTAACCTTGGAAAGTACATCAAGAGACATACCGAGCCTGGTTCGAGTCATCATAGCTGCTGCGCTAGTGCTAGTAGTTTTATGAAAATCATCGAAGGGAAACAAGCAAGCATTACAGCACAACTGTCGAGAAACAAAGTCGAAACTGTTGCTAAAAATAGACAGGTGCTTAGATCTGTTATAGAGGTCATCATTCTGTGCGGTCGACAAAATATTCCACTTAGAGGTCATGATGACAACAATAGTAACTTTACTGTCCTGTTGAAAGACAAGGCCAACAGGGATGAAATCCTGAAAACACACCTGTCCTCTAAATCTAAGGTTACTTACACTTCGCCTATGATCCAAAATGAATTAATCACTTTGTTGGGAAATAACATAAAAGGCAAGATAGTTCAGCAGTGCAACGATGCTATTTGTTATTCATTTCTTGCAGATGAAGCTACTGACGCGAGCACTATGGAACAAATTGCTATGTGTGTAAGATATTATTCTGAAACTGAACAGGACGTGCGTGAAGACTTTGTGGGATTTGTGCAAGCAGAATCTACAACAGGAGAGGCTCTTTTTAACAAGTTTATTGAGGGGCAGCGGGACGCAGGATTAGACATCTCCAAGATGAGGGGACAAGGGTATGATGGGGCCAGTAATATGTCTGGTTGTCATCGAGGTGTGCAAGCTCGGGTCCAGCAAGTAGTTCCCCAAGCAATGTATGTGCACTGCAAAGCCCATAGCCTTAATTTGTCAATTGTGCATGCCTGTAAAGAGGCACTCGTCAGAAACTTGTTGGACACAGTACAACAAATCGGATTTGCTTTCAAGTACTCTGCCAAACGTCTTTTAGCTTTCAAAGAGGAGCTTGGCAACGATCCCGTGGCACAGGAAGAGATGCAGAAGAGAACACGTCTTCAAAGTCTGTGTGAGACGCGATGGGCTAGTCGGGCTGACGCACTTTACACTTTCAAAGCTGCATACACATCAATTGTAAGTGCACTGGAGGTGCTAGAACGAGAGGGAGACTCAAAAGCACGGAGCTACAGATGCAGTATCCTTGGGTTCGACTTCATCATCTCTCTAGTTGTGGTTGAATTCGTCCTCCAGGGTGTTATGCCTCTAAACAAGCTGCTACAGAAGCAGAATATCGACTTGATCGAAGCAGCCAAGGAGAGTCGAGTTCTTATAGCCACATTTCGTGCAGAGAGAGCCGATGATGCTGTGTGGGATGGGCTTTACGACAAAGCAGTTGCCATGGCAGAAGACCAAGGAGTCGAGCCTTCAAAGCCTAGAACAGCTCGACGCCAACAGCACCGTGGCAACGTGCCTGCCGACTCTGTTTCGGAATACTGGAAAAGAGCATTGTTCTATCCATTTCTTGATCATCTAGTTGTGGAACTAGAAGACCGTCTTGTATCCAGCAATGAGAGGTTTAAGGCTCAATATCTCATCCCAAGCCTTCTTCCTGAGCTCAGCCGAGATCACGAGGATTCCATCTTCCAGGAGTATGAGAGTGACCTCAGTGGGGATCGGGAAGCCTTCCGAAATGAGGTTTCTCGATGGAAAGTAAGATGGGAGCTGGAGGGGACAAAACCCTCAAATCTTACTGACACATTGAAGGCTACGAACAAGACTCTGTATCCAGACATCTTCACCTGTCTAGTTGTACTAATTACGATGCCAGTGTCTACCGCTACCGCCGAGAGGCAGTTTAGTATCATGAGACGCCTGAAAAACTACATGAGATCAACGATGCTCACAGAACGGATGTCTGGACTAGCCCTGTTGCACGCCTACAGACACATGGAAATAGATATTGATATTATCATTAACGAGTTTGCGGCCAGCAAAGGCCGCAAGTTAGACTTGCTGTGAAATGTAAACTAGTTGAAATAAACGAAAGTAAAGCTATTCATCTCCATTTTTATGCTAAAATAAATGGATTTTCGTTGGTCAAGAAAGCTCTCCGGAGGCCCCAAAACGCACCAAATTGCACCATTTATTTCAAAATTTTCAGGGGGGGGGGCATGCCCCCTGACCCCCCTAGATTATTTTGAATCCACATTCTTTATAGGCTAGCTACGCGCCTGGAAGAGTGAAGAATAGATGTTTTATTCATAGCATTCATTCTCTTTACATTGTCTGTATTATTTATTATACTTGCCTTGTGACTACTGGCGCCTAGTATCGCATACACAGGAATTCGAACGGGTCTACATAATTTTCACAAGTTTTTTTCATATATTAGTGTCTTACTAAGATTGGGCATCAAAAGTCTATTGTAATTAATTTGATTTGTCACACTAACAGAAAAGTTCCGTATATTGTTGATTCGAATGCCTAGCTGTTTGCCGATGGCACCTAACTATATACAGACAGGAGGGAACATGGAAATATTCAGAAGTACCTAGAAAATCTACAACAATGGGCGGACAAATGGTTACCTAAATTGTACGCGGATAAATACAAAACGCTGTGTTTGGGAAAGAAGAAAAATGCAAATTATCAGCACCTATGCAAAGATAATGACGGTCGGAAAACAACAATCTAAATGAGGAAATGGAAGAGAACTGTCGACAACAAATTGAGTAATACATCATTCTGCCTACTGTATTAAGCTTTAGTTCGACCCCACCTAGAGTAAGAAACGTGTGTTTGGAAACATTGATTCAAAAACAAGATAAAGGGACTCGATGACATCCACCCAACCTGGACTAAATACTCTTTTGATTAACGGATTGATGATATCTGGAGTCCCCTACCTGAGAACGAGATTCAAGCGCCAAAACTGAACAACATTTGACGACCGCCATGATAAAGTTTGGGGAAGTAATGAAAGGAGATTCACAACAACATCGGAGTGACGTCACGTTTTACCAGTTTAGCGCGGATGTATACGGAAACATTTAGATAATATGTAATGTATGAAACCATCACTCGACAAAGCTACTTCGTCCAGAACAACTTACATACGACTCACTTCTTCACATAATGCATTTTGTAAGCGCATTGCACGCGCATGCTTTATTGGACAATGATAAATTCGCACGCGCGTATAAATATTGCATGGTTATTATCCAGGGAAAAGTGTTACATCACAGACGTGGTAAACTCATAGTTATAGTGTCCTTTGGTTCTGGAACATGAAGTAGCTCCCATGGTACACAGCTACAGATATAGCAGCGAATGTATTGCAGAGTACTCTTGAAATAAAAATGTTCCATTAAAAATGTTGTTTTAGCAGAAGCGTCAAAGGAGAGAACGTTGCTCCAAGAGCATTTTTGCACTGAAAGACAGAGTGGAACGCACTGAAAGACAGAGTGGAACTATATACTGAAGCTGTGAACCTAGCAGAACACCAGAAACACAGGGAGTTCGAAACCATGAGCTTTTTCTATTTAAACATATTTTTATTGCCGATTATCAGCATTGGAATTGGGCACAAGTTGAACAACTTATACAAAGCCATCTCCTTATTCTGCCATGAACTGTCTGGGCTTTCCGAGGAACCACCACACGAACAATCATCCAGAAAACGCCATACAAGACAACTGAAATGTCTCCGTTCAACCTGGAGTGGTCATGGATCCCATTACCAACGAGTTCTTGGAACGATCGACACTCAGTGACGATTGTTTGTAAGCGTATGATATTGTGCCCAGTATGATGAATTGACTGTAAGAAAAGCAAGGGATACAGTATAAGGGCCTACAGATGAAATAAATATCTGACTGGGGCTGAAGCGATGGAAGGCTAGGTGGTCAACGGAGGAAATATACCAGGTACCCACAGACCTTCAGACTACTCTTACCAGCGCTATTGTTATCGCAGTACTTTACCCTTGCATCATTGTAGGTCTAGTTATTCTATTAAATATTTATGTGTGACGGTGACAGCGGAGAGTGTGAGGAGAGGGTTACAAAACTGCCAGCCATTTCATGACTTCCAAACCGCATTCAGAAAGGCACTTCCGGGATTTTAAATTTTCTTATCTGCACAACGGAAAATGGATCTGTTCTAATTCAAAACCAATGTCAGTCTTGCATTATTAAGTTTAGGAAATATCCATTGGGAGTTTGAGAGTCGGTTTGATGGTTACACGAACTGTTTTGTCACGTTGATAATAAAAATATAAGAAATATTTCATTGTTTGTCTTTTTATTTTATACGCAGGTATCTGCTGACCAAAGTTTGAATGTGTAGGCCAGGAAAATATATTTCTTTCACACTTCTGGGTGCTGCCCAAGGCGGTATATCTACATACAACTAATCCTTTATCCGCCCCTGACTGATTAGCCCAATGCCTACTACATCTATGTCAACCTACACAGCGTTTGTATCGTGTTAAGATAAACATGTACTAATACAAACTTTTTTTGATAGCCAGAGGAAAACCACTTCGGTGAAAATGCAGCTGGATGTGGCAAGTCCAAGAAGAAGAAAGACAACAGGAAAAACCGACAACGGCAGAATTTAAAACACCTACAGGTGAGATACATCAGGAAAGTATACAGAAAAATCATTTATATTCTGTATGTTGGGTCATCTTGTTTAGCGGTTACCCAAGCTATAATTAATTTGTATCTTTTCCATGTCACAAAACCCCGCTCTCGATATCTTTTAGAAAAGACCCCTAACACGTCACATATCCACAGGATTTAGTGGTTTATAGCTACATGAGGAACGTAACTGATCGTAAGGGTTATGCTCAGAGATCATACAAATAAATCAAAGTCTTCCTATAATTAGCATTAAATACAAAACACATGTAAATATGTCAAAATCTTGTTTGACTGATACTAAGTCTTTTAAAATGCTTGATTTGAAATGGACATCGTTGATTGCAAGAGGACACCGAAGAAAGTGTGATGAGAAGGTAACACCCCAGAGCAACATCTATTTAGTGTCTCCTTATTAATATTTATACCATAACGCTACAGTTGTTTTACAGCAACCATGCAACGATGATTGAAATCAGATGTATATTGTTTGACAAACCTAGTTCGATAAGCATGCTATGACACCCGGTCTACAGAACAGGTACACCTGTTCTTTTTGAACACGGCTTGTTGACGCCGTGACGATTTTGATTGTAACACGTCAGGACTAACAAGTCGGGTATTGATGTTATGTCATCGCTACACGTGCATTACCTACACGTGTATCTTGCTGTCGAAGATCATAATGGCTAAAATGCTGACCATTGTCCGATTTATTCACGTGTTTCATACAATGCAATTTATGTCATCAGTCCATAAAACAAAAACAAAAACAAAACAAAAACCAGTACACAATGAACTAGGGTTCTTACAGGTAGGAGATCCGCTACTGTGCTTCAGTTTACTTCTAGATCGTTTTCAGTGCACAACAGGTCGTCTTTTATAGAGGGGTGACAATGGAATTACGGGTCGATTTTTTCCATATCTACTCATCAAACAGACAATGCGGCATGATCCGATGTCGAGACGAGAGTTATTGGTATTCATGGTACATTTTAAGCTACACATTTGTTATCATGAGATAGGGATGGAAATGGACACTGCACATTAGCGATCATTGTGACATCAGGTCTATCTCTGAACTAAGACATTAGATAGTAGGACATCATTTACCAATGAGGAGCAAACTTTTGGAAACAATAATATACATTTTGTCAAGAAAACAAAGCATGTGTTGCTACATTTGGACAAATATCTAATTTTCACCCTTTTTAACATTAAGCCAATCATTTGAGCCATATATCATATGTTATATGATGTAAGACTGATGCGCACCAATGCTTTCATTATCACACCAAATATAGCCATGTAACACTGTATCCAGTAAATATTTTGTAATAATTTCCCCCTGAAATCCAAAAGGCCTACAAGGCCCACATTGCTCGCCTGTTTCTTTTGTTATCTGAACTAGGTCAGACGTTGAAATGTTAATTTCTGCTTACGGAAGGTCATGTCGATCATTTAGGATTTTTTATTGGCCCGAAGAATTAAAATAACAACACAAGATGATCACAACGGCAGAAACATGGGTTCTGATGTTTTCACAATAAGTTACAAATATCTCAGCCGATTAGAGGACTATATTGTTATTTTGGAATTAAATCCTACAAAAATATCAGCAACTATCATCACCTGCTCAAGACATTGGGATTATTGTTCTTACCACGTTTGGCTACAACTGGCCTGGTGAATTTGAGGGGTTAAAAGGTATGAACAAATCAGAAAACTGATGCCAATTCTTTATTGTGCTTTTTAAAAAATGACATTCTCCTCAGACGTGGTAAGATGAAAATATGTATGAGAATGACTTTTACCATTGAAAACCTATATCTCTTTAATTTTTGTTTTTTCTTCTTGAGAATTGTATTTAATACACGTTTTAATTGATGGATGTTGCCTTTGTTGATCATTTCACTTTCTGGTATTGATCTTCATATCAACATGTCTTATTAAGCACTCTGAGGGTCAATACTAAACATTCTTTATTTCAGGAGGAAAACCAGAATTTCCAGGATGAGAATGCATCACTAAATCAGGAGTTGTCCAATGTACGTCGAGAACTGACGGACTGTCGCAAACAACATGGCCAGGAGCTTATCGAAGTGCACAGGCAACTGACAGACTGTCGCCAACAGTGTGAACAGTTGAAAGACAAGAATGAAGCCATGTTACAGCGGTATGTTAACTCATTCACCTCTGAAATTTCATAATGAACTATTCCAACCTTTGCATTGGAGGAGTTAAAATGTGTCTTCAGGGGTGAATGAGTTAAACATCACGATAAAGATCTCTTTCAAATTCTACTTTTAACGAGATGTGTGTTTTATTTTGGCTTCAATCATGTGGAGTTGAATGCAATATCTCACGACTTTTTACTTAACTTACAATATGAATACATCCTCGATATCCAGGGGTTACGCCCACTTTCGCTCTTTAATCGAAGGCTCAGTGTGCACCGCCTTGTGGACGAGACCTTAAGACTAGTTTGATCCTTTGATGTACATCAAAAGAATCTCGCGGTCGCGTAACAGTAAAACTTATTGTCTTTGAAGTCGGATGTCGCTCCTTTGTAACCGTCAAAGGACAAGTATCAGCCTAGTAATAGGTCAGGGTTTTTTACCCGACACCAATCATATTGCTAGCCGCGTGCCTTCAATTTTGCTATGACATATCCCAGGGCACCCTCGATATCCAGGGGTTACGCTCACTTTCGCTCTCTGCACCCCTCGAATATGTCATGGCAAAATTGAAGGCACGAAAATAGCTATTTGATTGGTCTCAGGAAGAAAATACTGACCAATCGCTAGGCTGATACCTGTCCTTTGAAGATTACAAAGGAGAGACGCCCGACTTCAAAGCCTTTCAGTTTTTACTGTTACGTGACCGCGAAATTCTTTTGATGTACATCAAAGGATCGAACTAGTCTTCTTGTCTCATAAACAAGGTGGCACACACTGATCCTTTGATTTTGCTATGAGGTATTCCAGGGGTACAAAGTGCGAAAGTGAGCGTAACCCCTTGAAATCGAGGATAATATGAATACAACTTCAAGTAAAAGAAACTGATATTAACCAGTATCCGTGGTTCATTCACCTTTTGTTTATATACTCAATGGATATATTCAATCTGTCTTTCGGCCATCATATTGATTGATATATATACACTCTCTGTTGACTTTAATGAAGTTGTCTCGCAGGTTGCTACAAAAGCAGCAAATTGAATAGGGAGAATTTGTCGTATATTACCTTGCTTACAATAGATGTCCTGCAGGGTTGTTCGCAAATCGATTAATAATGACAATGAATAAGTACTCCTGTTTTTGACTTGCATCAGTATATTTCTAGTTTTGTTTGTTCGTAGTTTAATGTAATTAATTTGTCTACTTTACAGATATAGTGAAGTTGTATCAAATCAAATGAAGAACAATCCTTCAATCCAAGATATTAATTACCAGGACAAACCCAGGCAAATTGCAGAGGCTTTCCGTGGGGAGTTGTATAGCAGGAAATGGTGTGATGCGTTTGATGTAGTGGACATTGGCGTCACTTCAGAAAGGGACCAGTTAGAGATCCTTAGGGACCTGTGTAGGGTACGCTATATAAATGTGATTGTTCCGCCTGATGAAACGATACAATACGACTATACATGAAGTCAAAGTGCGATATTTACAACAAGCATTTGTTGATCAAATTGGTGAATATAACTTCGATATTATTTCAGAAAGCTGGTAAATCTCCCATACAATTATTTGGCCGGTGTCATGCTTTTTAGCCATTTAGTATCACTTTCATTAATGCATGTAACACTTATTTTGTTAAGTAGAACCAGACAAACGCACAAAAGTAAACCTCGCGGGAAGGTCAATATGTACTACTACTCCAGTTTCTGTTCTAAGCATTAGCTTTATTAATGAGGACTCGTTAATTGCCTATGAAAAAACTGACGTCGTGGGGTAAAAGCAATCAATAAGTTTAAGCATTATCAATCATAAGTTATTCCTGGACGGCAAGGGATGTGTCGCGAACTACAATTTAGTCTGTTCGTCTAAGGTCGAGGTCACATTGAGATCAAATGTTAAATATATTGTTCACGCCATAACTTCTGACTCACTTTAAGAAAGTTTTAGGGAAATGTGTAGGAAAGGAAGACGCTGTGTCATATAACACTTTTGGATCTGTATGCCCAAGGTCAAGGTCACGTTAAAGTAACACTTTAGTCTAGTCTTGTTGACCTTTTCGTGGAGCATGATCCACAAGTTGTACTGATTTTCTTGGGTCCGACAGGTACTTTATTGATACACAATAGTCTGTTGACAAGTGAGCTGTATAGATTAAGCATATCAGACAAGTACTTGTTCGGTCCACAAAACACAAAAAGGCTGAATGTTTGCATTTTAATGAAAACGATTTAATTTTGGTTTTATATACAACCGCGTTCAGGTTTTTTATTTTAACACTGATGACGAAAAGTAATTTGAATCTTCATTAATGTAACAAAAGTAAGACTGAGTTCGGATCGCAGTCACTATATTTGTTCGTCTTTACTTTTATCATGATCTCGCTATAGCTGGGAATAACGGTTTTGTCAACACTTCATTAGTCTCTTGTGTCTTTTCAGGATTCGTTTCTGATATGTACTTACGTTTTAATTGGCCAAGCTGAAAATCTAAAACATGCGCTGGATCCGACTGCTATGGAAGGCGATAGTTCTAATTATTCCAACTGCTCTGTTTGTCCTCTCGCCAGTGTCCTTAACAAACTTCCAGAAGTTATCAGGGATGAGTTTATACAAAACTCTCGTCAATCCAAAGTTTTGGAGAAGATATTGCAAGTAATTGTCATATATTTGTCAAGTTACTCCAATTACATAAAAAAAAACATATGTATATGGTGTTAATGTTGTTTTGGTTGACCAGGTATCATCAGATTGTTTGTGTGAAGTTCTTTGTCGAATATCTACCCCACTTACAGATATCCATATTACATGTCGCGTATCTACCCCCACTTACAGATATCCATATTCCATGTCGAGTATCTACCCCCTCTTACAGATATCATTATTCCATGTCGAGTATCTACCCCCACTTACAGATATCCATATTCCATGTCGAGTATCTACCCCCACTAACAGGGATCGATTTTCCATGTCGACTATCTACCCCCATGTCGAGTATCTACCCCCTCTTCCAGATATCATTATTCCATGTCGAGGATCTACCCCCACTTACAGATATCTATATTCGATGTCGAGGATCTACCCCCACTTACAGATATCTATATTCGATGTCGAGTATCTACCCCCACCAACAGATAATAATATTCCATGTCGAGTATCTACCCCCACTAACAGATATCCATTTTCCATGTCGAGTATCTACCCCCATGTCGAGTATCTACCCCCACTAACAGATATCCATATTCGATGTCGGATATCTACCCCCACTTACAGATATCCATATTCCATGTCGAGTATCTACCCCCATGTCGAGTATCTACCCCCACTACCACATAATAATATTCCATGTCGAGTATCTGCCCCACTTACAGATATCCATATTCCATGTAGAGTATCTACCCCACAAACAGATATCTATATTCCATGTCGAATATCTACCCCCACTTACAGATATCCACATTCCATGTCGAGTATCTACCCCCATGTCGACTATCTACCCCCACTAACAGATATCCTTTTTCCATGTCGAGTATCTACCCCCATGTCGACTATCTACCCCCACTAACAGATATCCATATTCGATGTCGAATATCTACCCCACTTACAGATATCATTATGCCATATCGAGTATTTACCACCACTTACAGATATCCATATTCCATGTCGAGTATCTACCCCACAAACAGATATCCATATTCCATGTCGAATATCTACCCCCACTTACAGATATCATTATTCCATATCGAGTATTTACCACCACTTACAGATATCCATACTCCATGTCGAGTATCTACCCCACTTACAGATATCCATGTTCCATGTCGAGTATCTACCTCCACGAACAGATAATAATATTCCATGTCGAGTATCTACCCCCACTAACAGATAACAATATTCGATGTCGAATATCTACCCCCACTTACAGATATCATTATTCCATATCGAATATTTACCACCACTAACAGATAACAAGATTCCATGTCGAGTATCTACCCCCACTAACAGATAACAATATTCCATGTCGAGTATCTACCCCAACTTACAGATATCATTATTCCATGACGAGCATCTACCTCCACTTACCGATATCCATATTCCATTTCGAGTATCTACGCCCACTAACAGATAACAAGATTCCATGTCGAGTATTTACCCCCACTAACAGATAATAATATTCCATGTCGAGTATCTACGCCCACTAACAGATAACAAGATTCCATGTCGAGTATTTACCCCCACTAACAGATAATAATATTCCATGTCGAGTATCTACCCCCACTAACAGATAACAATATTCCATGTCGAGTTTATTGACAGTTATGATTACCAATCGGGAACCGTCGGCACTTTCCGTAAACGAGAAAATATCTCGGTAGTAGAAGGCGGAGTAATACAAACAATTTTTTTCCCAAAAGGTATTTCTCGTTTACGGACGGTTCCCGATTGTTATGAGTACATGCGTATCATGCGTGCACCAAGTACAGTCAGCAGAACTATCAAGACACGGACTGTCCAGAATTTACAGACAATATGTTTATTTATTTGTTCATATAGTCAATTTTGATATACAATGTAATTGCATGTAGAATGTTCAGTGCCGCCAATGACTTTGATATGTTTTGTAGGAACAATGCAGTGATGTTTACGCGACCAAGAAGCTTACTACAACGTATGGTGAAGGGATAGTAAGTCAACTGGAACCCTATATCAGTTCATGCATTCAGATATGTTGGGATATGCTACTTCAGAAACCTCCGATGTTTCTTGACTTCAATATGACAAGGGGCTGTAAAATCAACCCTGAAGTATGCGATTTCTATGCCAATCAGGGTTCAGTGGTTGAATTCGTTGTCTGGCCGGTATTGTATCGTCATTTCGGTGGACCCGTTTTGAATAAAGGCATAGTACAAGCGTCTAGTACTAACAAGTCATAGCCAAATTAAAGGAACAGTGTAGACTTCTAAACATTACAGCCAATATAGGGCATAACAAAATGCTGGATATTGATGTTCGTGTGTTCATAAATGTCTCGAGTAAACTTTCCGCTATTTACAATTTTGGTCTAGTGTAAATTATCTTGGATGAAACCTGCTTAATTCTTCCTAAGCCTTCTTTAGAAGAAGATGGTCATTTTGCGTATTGTGGTCCTTTGCATTTATACCATTGAACTGTTCTTTATCGCTTGTACGATATTTATTAAGTCTAATGACACGACGACAGAAATGAGAGTTACGATGATGATTGCGCCCGAAACTCCTATTACCTTACTGGATAAGCGCCCGTCATAGGCACTGGTCTTACGTCGAGTGTACGATGACAAAAGCTTCTTGTCGACCTTGAGGTTATCTAAACTGTAATTACTGAACACATTCGAGGTACACGCACACGTACACGTGGCATTCACATTGCTGAAAGTAGTTGATTCTGGCACCGATTGAGCAGAACTGGCGGAGACGTATTGAAGTGTTGTTATTGACATACTAGCTAATGTTGTGTGCGAGGCAGTAACGACAGACCCGGTGTTAACTAACGACGTCATACTGATAGAGAGGTCCGTTTGACCGAACGAGGAGGGAAAAAAATCAGACGACGTAACTTGACTGGATACTATTGGAGAAACACGTGAAGACGAGGAAAAACTTGTTTGTAGTAACTCTGTTGTGTAAGACGTTTCTTGAGTCTTGGATACTGTCGAAAAGTCAGAGTAGGATGATTCAATTGTGGCATACACTTGGGTTGTGCTTGTCGCCTGTCCTGCAGAAGTCGTCGTGCTCGATACAGGAAGATTGGTGTTCACTGGTGAACAGGGCAACTCGGTTGTGTTCCCTGTTGGTGAAATGACAGTTGAAGCAAATGATACTGAAATAGAAACATTTTTGTGAAAGGTCAAACATATACATTGATACCATTGTGTAAGAACGATACCACAATGAATTCGCAGCATCATACCTATGACTGGTTTTTTATTCATTCGTGGAATGTTTCATTTTGACCTACGTTTCAATTTGCCCCTTTTGCTGGATATGGAAGTTGAAGTCTATACGAGATCGACACTTTTTGAAATATGTCTGAATTCAATTCATGACAAATATATTATAAATTGAGCACACATAAAGCATAAGCGTGAAAAAGTATATACAGTATAGTCATAACAAAACCTACAACATTCATATCAGAGACATGGGAGCTAGTTCGTAATTAATGTAGATAATACATTGTTATCCAGTGAATATACCCATGTCATGACAAGTACATGACGTCACAGATTTACGCACTGGAGTCAAAATGGCGGCTATTTACATTTCAAGGTTGCATTGGAAATGCCACAACTCTTGATTACGTGATAAAAGGGATCATACACTCGTTTTCAATTTATAGGAAACTCGTGTAAGATCTTATATATATTTTATAACATATCATAATAAAGAAAGATGGGGGAAATGTGGCCAAGCGTTAAAATAAAATGAGAGAACCGAACATCAATAACCATTATAATAAATATTGCTTTTTTTAATATCTCATCGATCGGTACTTCACATCAATAATTTGAAAGAGTTTTGCAATTTGACATGCTTGAACAATATCAACTTACCTACGTCACCAAATTTAACGCCAAGAGTGTACCCAGCGACGCCGGTGGAAGCTGTGAGTACTAGCTCGCGCTCTACGAAGTACCAAACAGTGACGCAGATATCGTTGCCATGGAACACGGCTGCCACACAGTATCTTTTGGTGACACACCGGTCCATGCAATCATCCAAGGTTTTGGTCGGCTCGTGGACGACGTGTAAGGACGACATATTGTAGTTGTACAGTGTGTCCTGATGCACGGACATCTCCAGGGGCGTGTCTAAAATAATAGGAATTGGAGCTAGGATATACAGGGGCGGGTCCAGGTGAGGGCGTAATGGGCGTACGCCCCCCCCCCCTTTTCAACAAAAAAAAAAACCCAAAAAACTATCGTGATCTGCTAATATTGTATTGAGTATGGCAATTTATCTTATTCATTAATTAAACACATAAACATCCTGACACTTTAACTATAAAATATACATGCTCCAAGTCAGGAACCGTTACATTAGTGCATTTCACAATTATTTTATGTTTTTTAGCCAAAAAAGGTCCAAAAATGTTTTGCATCGCTCCGCTCGGCGTAAGATTAGATTTTACGCCCCCTCTTTCAAATATCCTACAAACGCCCCTGATATATGTTTGGTGACGAATATGGATACCAATAATACTGATATTTTAGGATAAGATTTATATACATGTGTTCTTTAACGAATGATGGTTGGATATCTTAAAGAAGGTAATGAAAGTGAGGTTAAATGAGATATATAACTGTTAAAGTTGATAAAGCTGTCTTTTCTAAAGCATCTTTGTTTTATCCTTGAGCCTCCACCTGTGGTGTTTGGCCATGTCTGCGCAGTTTTGTTTATTAGTTTTGTAAATATAGCAAACATGACATTCTTTTCGAAAACATTACTGTATTAAATTTTATTACAGCATCTGTAAGGGATGAAATTCGTAATTAGTATGCCATTCTTTTACTTGTATCACACCTTCGCATTTCAAGATATTATGTATTGCGTTAAGTCTTGAAAAAGCATCTAAATACAGCAATGTTCCTTGCTGATATCCCATGTTTGTTGCAATGAAAACATTTTTCGGATTCTTACTTGAGTAGAAATTATTTTGCTTCCTACATGATTACACATACAACAAATATCTGATTCAGAATGTTACAATGAATATAACGTGTCCAAGTACAGATTTGGAAAATAAAACAACACAGAACTGTGTTATAATATCAGTTTTTTCTGTTCTTTTAGAGATTTTTGTTTTTGTTTAAAACATGCTTTAATGATAGTGAGTTTTACGTGTTTTTAAACTCGTCTATATAACATGAAATTACTCGTGAGATGGTGAAAGTTATATAGAAACCTTCATAGTAAGTATGATAATTTTCTAAAGTCACTTTGAAGTCAATTTTGATTGCATTTAACAAGCTTGACTTGACAAATCCACTGTCGGTTGTTTTTACAGAAAGACCTTCTGAAACAGAAGATGTAAACGTTGGTGGTAAATTGTATTTACTTATATACAACAAAAAAATGTATTTCAATATATTTACACCTTTATGATAAAAGTAAACCAAGGTTGAAATGCATACTTGCGTATTCATAACAAACGAAGTATCTAATGTCAGAACATCTGCTCTCGTGAAGTGACACTTTTACGCCCGTGTCAGAAAGATGGGCGTGGCTACACTGCTGTGGGTGTGGCTCAGCTCTGGTGATGTTGTATCCATTCATCAGGAAACACGTATCGGCGACACGCCACTCTGACGCCGCCATCCACGTGTAGTTGAAATGTATAAACGACGTCCATACATCTATGTTAGACGTTCTGTGAGGGAAAACAAAGAAAACATGTGTAACGTCACGTCAGGAATTTTTGTTGAGCCATGACGCGAATCTAGATTTGATGATGGTATGGTACCCTATGAACAAGAAAGATCAATGATCAATACTCCGACAATCGATGCGTTTAAGTCTAGTCTGAATGAAGTTTGGAAGGTGTACCCACGCAAATACAAGGCATGCTACAATGTGGGCAAGGGTGTGTATTTACCTGATCTCGGCAGTCGAGCAACCAGTGGTTCTGGATATTGACATAGGGTGTGTATTTACCTGATCTCCACAGTCCAGCAGCCAGTGGTTCTGGATACGGACATAGGGTGTGTATTTATCTGATCTCGGCAGTCCAGCAGCCAGTGGTTCTGGATACTGACATAGGGTGTGTATTTACCTGATCTCGGCAGTCCAGAAACCAGTGGTTCTGGATGCTGACATAGGGTGTGTATTTACCTGATCTCGGCAGTCCAGCAACCAGTGGTTCTGGATACGGACATACGGTGTGTATTTATCTGATCTCGGCAGTCCAGCAGCCAGTGGTTCTGGGTACTGACATAGGGTGTGTATTTACCTGATATCGGCAGTCCAGCAACCAGTGGTTCTGGTTACTGACATAGGGTGTGTATTTACCTGATCTCGGCAGTCCAGCAGCCAGTGGTTCTGGATAATGACATAGGGTGTGTATTTACCTGAACTCGGCAGTCCAGCAGCCAGTGGTTCTGGATACGGACATAGGGTGTGTATTTACCTGATCTCCGCAGTCCAGCAACCAGTGATTCTGGATACGGACATAGGGTGTGTATTTACCTGATCTCGGCAGTCCAGCAGCCAGTGGTTCTGGATACTGACATAGGGTGTGTATTTACCTGATCTCCACAGTCCAGCAGCCAGTGGTTCTGGGTACTGACATAGAGTGTGTATTTACCTGATCTCCGCAGTCCAACAGCCAGTGGTTCTGGATACTGACATAGGTTGTGTATTTACCTGATCTCGGCAGTCCAGCAACCAGTGGTTCTGGATACGGACATAGGGTGTGTATTTACCTGATCTCCGCAGTCCAGCAACCAGTGATTCTGGATACTGACATAGGGTGTGTATTTACCTGATCTCGGCAGTCCAGCAGCCAGTGGTTCTGGATACTGACATAGGGTGTGTATTTACCTGATCTCGGCAGTCCAGCAGCCAGTGGTTCTGGATACTGACATAGGGTGTGTATTTACCTGATCTCGGCAGTCCAGCAGCCAGTGGTTCTGGATACTGACATAGGGTGTGTATTTACCTGATCTCGGCAGTCCAGCAGCCAGTGGTTCTGGATACTGACATAGGGTGTGTATTTACCTGATCTCGGCAGTCCAGCAGCCAGTGGTTCTGGATACTGACATAGGGTGTGTATTTACCTGATCTCGGCAGTCCAGCAGCCAGTGGTTCTGGATACTGACATAGGGTGTGTATTTACCTGATCTCGGCAGTCCAGCAGCCAGTGGTTCTGGATACTGACATAGGGTGTGTATTTACCTGATCTCCACAGTCCAGCAGCCAGTGGTTCTGGGTACTGACATAGAGTGTGTATTTACCTGATCTCCACAGTCCAGCAGCCAGTGGTTCTGGATACTGGCATAGGGTGTGTATTTACCTGATCTCCGCAGTCCAACAGCCAGTGGTTCTGGATACTGACATAGGGTGTGTATTTACCTGATCTCGGCAGTCCAGCAACCAGTGGTTCTGGATATGGACATAGGGTGTGTATTTACCCGGTCTCCGCATTTGTACCAGTACAAGTAGATATGTCAATGTTATTCTCTAACTGTAATAGAGACGTCAGCAACTGTGAGTTAACGATGAGTGTGTCATCCGGGCGTTTGTACCAGTACAAGAAGATATGTCAATATTATTCTCTGACTAAAATGATGAGTGCGTCATTCACACATCAGAGCTATGTATTGGATTCATGTTCATTTAGTCATTTAGTGTTGAAGGAAATTTACTACCATCGGGATAAGATTTTTAAAGTTTATCACTCGTCAATACGCCCTTGTTTAACCAGACACCTCCTGCACTGGGGTTGGATATCTCTATATAAATCACACTGGAGTGATAGATTCGATAATTTGTTTTTCAATCAGAATCCGTATGCAATATCAGCAGGTGCAGAATTGTCAATCTTAAATTTCAAATAGATTCTACAGTATAATAAACAGTAATACACTGACCCTCGCTTGGTCATGGTAGCCTTCCGAACGATTTTTAATGTCTCCAGGTGTTTTCCTGACCAAATGAGCGATTCAAATCCTCGTTGTTTGCATATGTCCAGTGCATCGAACCACGAACGTTGTGTATAACTCAGATCCATTTTCTTCTGCCTACCGAAACCGGGAGAAACTGGAAGAGTTAAAAAGCGATTTAATAGCATTCTTTGTAAGTATTAATGTATTGTCTTGATTTTAGAATTTTAAAAAAAACAAAACATTTTCTTTAACTAATTGGTATTGATATGTAAATAAAATAGCACACTTCGAATTTATGTTGATATAATTATAAAAAGTAATTTGTCAAAACGTTATTTTTTTCGAAGTCGAAACTAGTGTAATTGTGAAAGGTCTTAAACTGAGTGACAATTTGATAACTTGTTTAACGTGAATGTTCATTTATCACATAATGTACGGTGTTATCCAGTGAATATACCCATCTCATATTTTTTTGGCGTATTAACCCATGTAATATGGCCTATCTGCCCTGTGATTGGTTATAAGTTTTAGTTGTTTCAATTGTGACGTCACGCCTATGACAAGTACATGACGTCACAGACTTACGCACTGAAGTCAAAATGCATGAAAGTTGCATGAAAATTGTCGTTTTACAAAAAAAAGCCACAATTCTTGAGTATGTGTTAAAAAGGATCTTACACACGATTTCATTTTATATGAAATTTATGAAACTCATCAGGAATTTTTCATTTTAGCTCGCCAGAGGCTCGCTAAATTGCGAAATTCTTAGACACCTTTCATAAATTTCATATGAAATGGAAACTCATGTAAGAACCTATATATATTCCCGACACTTAATACATTCAAGAATGTATGTATTCCATAGGCATGCTGTTACTACTGAGCGTTATGTTCGCTTTCCATTTAAATTTGACGCAACATCTGCAAACTCAAATAACTAGCCAACGAGTTTTCCACTTAATAAATATCCATGCATCTAAATATTATTTCGCGTACAGGTACTAAACACGAAGCCAAATACAGCTATGAAAAGATATGATGGGGCATCTACGTTTCTGTACAGTCTATTAGAATACACTCAACCAGCATTATAATTAAAGGTAGAAATACTACGTAAGGAAACTTCTACTTAAAATACTCAGTCAAGCAGAAAGCTAGATGTTATCCTTCCAGGGGCTCGAACCGATAACCTTCACCTCACAAAGCAAAGACCGTTTAGTAGATTGAGACATTGGGACACTATATTGATGTTTTTGTCTTTTTGTAAACACTGCGAAGTAATTTATAGAGAAGCAACAACCAAATCGTAAACATAGAGGGTTGACTGTTGTCATACATTCAACGTTAACATTGGGAACAAATGTTGCAATGCAACAGAGATGATTTGTTTATCTTTTATCTATATGTCTTTGAACATTCTTACCTGTGAAATCTACTGATGCACTTTTGACATCCAACGTCAGATAAAACACTGAAATATACAAGACATACCAATCTTAAGGTAAGAAAATCATGATTCCCAAATCATAGGTACTGAAGTATTGTTTTTCTTTTTAACGTTTTGAATGTTAACATGAAGTAAAGTAAATTAGAAGGAGTGTAATCATAATAAAGAAAATACGTACGGCTTATGATTTATATTGACTCATCACAGGTATGGATACTGACTCGTATTGACGCACCAGACAGGTCTGGATACTGACTCGTATTGACTCATCATACATGTAATTATTGTGCCTCATTGACTTATCAGAGAGGTATGGTTTATAGCTAACAGTGACTCATCAGATATGTGATACTTATGACTCAAATTGACGGATCAGACAGGATTGGCTTATGGCTCATATTGACTCATCAGAGAGGTATGGCTTATGGCTCGTACTTACCCATCAGATAATATTAATTATGACTTGTATTGACTCATCAGACAGGTACTAATTATGACTTGTATTGACTCATCAGACAGGTATTAATTATGACTTGTATTGACTCATCAGAAAGGTATGGCTTATGGCTCATATTGACTCACCAGAAAGGTATGGCTTATGCTTATACTGAATCATCAGACAGGGATTACCTAGGACTCATGTTGACTCACCAGACAGGTATGATTTATTACTCACGCAGTCCGTCTTATTTCTCAATTATTATCTTTTCGTATCCACTTTGATTTTCAAAATCGTTCTTGCATGTTGATGCTATGGTATTGTTAACCTTAGTTGTTGACGCCATGGTATTTTTGTCGTGAAAATTTGAGGCTGTGGTATATTTGACCGTTAATGGTGGCGGTACATGTTTATCCTTCTGTGTTTATGCTGAAGACGATGCTGATTATGTTTCTAACTATTTACCTTAGCTGTTGGGATCTTTAGTCATTTCAGTGTGTATTCTTTCTTTCCTTCCTTTAACGCTAAAGATAAAGAAATATCAATATCGACAACATCGATTGAGTAATAACAGGATACGATAAAACAACAGCAGGATCTGAGGAGACACCAGTTAAAAAGAATATCCTTAATCCCCGGAAAATAACCATGAGCATGCAGCCATACGTGTCGTTTCCCAAACAATGTTTGTACCGAGAACTCGCACATTGATTTTAATTCGCTTACCTTCGGTGTTGATATCTTGGTATTAGGGGATTACAAATCTAGAGCACGCCTATGACATATACATTAAATCTTAATGTCAATCTGCATTTTGCTAGAGTTCCTTTCTACTATGATGCGTATCTCTCCTGACGATAGATAACAAGATAACAAGATCGATAACACTTATACAAAGTATGAACAAAGCAGACATTTTCATGGATACCATTGATCCTACAAGGGTGTTCTAGATAGATAAAAGACCTCTGATAAAATATGACATATACAAAGTAAATGATGCCAATCTCAAAGACGCCCGTTCTTAATTTCTCACATGTTTTTCTCTATATGAAGAATATTCGAAGACCACCCCTGTATTGTTTCTGTCACATAATCAACCCTGTATTGTCTGTGTCACATAAACACTCAAGTATTGTCTGTGTCACATAAACACTCAAGTATTGTCTGTGTCACATAAACACCCCTGTTCTGGCTGTCACATAAACAACCCTGTATTGTTTTTGTCACATAATCAACCCTGTATTGTTTGTGTCACATAACCACCCCTGTACTGGCTGTCACAAAAACAACCCTGTATTGTTTGTGTCACATAAACACTCATGTATTGTCTGTGTCACATAAACACCCCTTTTCTGGCTGTCACATAAACAACCCTGTATTGTTTGTGTCACAAAACCACCCCTGTACTGACTGTCACATAAACAACCCTGTATTGTTTGTGTCACATAAACAACCCTGTATTGTTTGTGTCACATAATCAACCCTGTATTGTTTGTGTCACATAACCACCCCTGTACTGGCTGTCACAAAAACAACCCTGTATTGTTTGTGTCACATAAACACTCATGTATTGTCTGTGTCACATAAACACCCCTGTTCTGGCTGTCACATAAACAACCCTGTATTGTTTGTGTCACAAAACCACCCCTGTACTGACTGTCACATAAACAACCCAGTATTGTTTGTGTCACATAAACAACCCTGTATTGTTTGTGTCACATAATCAACCCTGTATTGTTTGTGTCACATAACCACCCCTGTACTGGCTGTCACAAAAACAACCCTGTATTGCTTGTGTCACATAAACACTCATGTATTGTCTGTGTCACATAAACTCCCCTGTTCTGGCTGTCACATAAACAACCCTGTATTGTTTGTGTCCCAAAACCACTCCTGTACTGACTGTCACATAAACAACCCAGTATTGTTTGTGTCACATAAACAACCCTGTATTGTTTGTGTCACATAATCAACCCTGTATTGTTTGTGTCACAGAATCACTCCTGTAACGTCAGTTTCGTGTCAACAATTCTGTCGTGTCAATGTCACACCTAACACCATGTTATGTCAGAGTCATATCAATAGTCCTTTAATGTCTTTGTCACAACTTTAACTTATAACATATGTCCTCTCGTTGCATTACTCTGTGAAAAGATCCACCAGCATGCCATTGGTTTCATTAAATTGTTAAATTACTGAGGATTACATTCCTTCATTCAAATAAACAAGGACGATATACCATAAAGGAATAACGTTTTTTTTTCTTCTTTTAAGAAACACTTCACATCAAAAAGAATACTGTTTTGTTCCATATCATACAGGAAAATTGTTCACGCAAGTGAAAGTATGGAATATTGGAGGCCCCACATTACTTTGTTTTTTTTAACTAGATCTGCTGTGATCGATCTAAGTTATGAGGATTAAATTGATGATTTCAAATAATTCTTGAGCATTGCATTGTACTGATTTGACTGACCAGGGGATCAATATGGTATTGATTAGTCGGGTTTTATAGCACAAGTATAAGTACATTAAAATGTATAATGATTTCCGTGTATGGACTCATAACCAATTTTATTTTTTTTGAATTTATAGAAAAACTTGTGGAGCATATTTTCTTCAGTATTTTTTATAATAATTAAATAAGGATTGACCTTAATTTTTAAGGTGTATACGGTAGTATGAACGCAGTTAGCAACAAACATATTCGTTATATCTTTCTCTGACTAGTTGTGTATGTAAAACTTTAGAACGAATGATAAACACAAGACTGGTTTGGTTTCTTGAGGCCAACGATATAATTTCCCCTCTTCAAAGTAGTTTTAGAAACAGAAAAGGGACAAATGACCATCTCATCAGACTTGAGACATTTATTCGAGAGGCTTTCGCCAAGAAGGAACTACTTGTTGCCGTGTTCTTTGATCTTGAGAAGGCCTATGATACTATATGGCAGTATGGCAGCATGAAATATCTTCACGACCTTGGCGTACGTGGAAACCTTCCCAACTTTATATCTAATCACCTATCAGATAGACACTTCAACGTCCGTGTTGGTTCAACTTTTTCTGAAACGTCTAAACAGGAAATGGGAGTCCTACAGGGTGGAATCTTGTCAGTCACTCTGTTTGGTCTTAAAATCAATGATATATTCAAATGTCTTGGTTAATCAACAGAAGTGTCGTTATTTGTGGATGACCTCTTGATCTGTTACAGATCTAAGAACATGCACACGATAGAACGACAACTTCAACAGAGTTTAAACAAACTACAAAATTGGTCAGACGAAAACGGCTTCAAATTCTCTAAATCTAAAATATGTGCATGCATTTATGTCAAAAACAAAAGCACACAAGGACCCAAACCTTACACTCGATGGCACTAGAATTCCTATTGTTGAACAGACTAAATTGCTCGGCCTCATTTTATTCGAAACACTCTTTCATACCACATATAAAGTTTCTGAAGGATAAGTGTTCCAAGGCGTTAAACATTATACGAGTCCTTTCTCATACTGATTGGGGAGCAGACCGTGAAATGCTTTTGCGTCTATACAGATCACTTATTCGAACAAAACTGGATTATGGTTCTATGGTATACGAATCGGCGCGCAGTTCTTACCTGCAGATGCTAGACCCAATCCATAATCAAGGGCTACGTCTAGCCCTTGGAGCTTTTCGAACAACACCTGTAAAAAGCCTGTACGTGGAAATGAATGAACCATCCCTTTATGATAGAAGGTAAAAACTTGCATTACAATTTGCAGCTCAATTAAAATCAAACCCTAAAAATCCTGCTTTCGACCAAGTATTCAACCCAAAATACCAAAGCATCTTTATGCAAAACCCAAAACTACTGCCGACATTTGGTATCCGAATTTCAAATTTAAACATAAAGTTGACTGACATAGCTGAGTTTAACATATCTGATGTTCCTCCGTGGACCATTCAAACTCCTTATTTTAACTTTACATTACATGAGCGAGGGAAATCAAGTGTTATGCCCGAAGAACACAAATCCTCCTTTTGGGAATGCATTTCGAATTACACTTTTCATACACAACTTTACACCGATGGTTCCAAAGAATATGAGAAAGTTGCAGCAGCCTGCTCTACCGCTAATTATTGCACTTCAGTTCGACTACCAGACGGCGCCTCCATCTTTTCTGCCGAAGTTTGGCTTTTGGTTTTGCCCTCGACCATATCGATGAAAACCGCATTAAAAAGGCAATCATTTGTTCAGACTCTCTACCTGTCCTACAGAGTTTACAGTTACGAGATCATAAAAACACACTCGTACAAAACCTTGCTCTTTGAATATCTCGTATCTTAAAAAGTCTAAAAATAACTTTACTATGGATTCCGAGCCATGTCGGAATAAAAGGCAACGAATTTGTTGACAGGGAAGCAAAAAATGCATTAAATCTCCAACAAACAATATCAAACTACCATATCCAGATTTTAAACCGATTATTCATATAGCCATTCAAAATGAACCAGCAACAAACTTTTTAAAGTACAACCGAAACTTAAAACATCTATTCCAATTCGGAAAGATCGTAGAGAGGAAGTTGTCCTCGCTCGGCTCCGTACTGGGCACACATATCCTACTCATTCGTACCTTTTAAAACTAGAAAATCCACCGTCATGCCACTCATTTGACACTCCATTTACAGTGGAACATTTTTTAATAGAATCTTCTGATTTTAAACACATTCGAACTACTTTCGAGTCCCGGACATGAAAACTCTTTTCAGTTCCGTGGACTCGAAGACATTATTAATCTATTTGAAAGACATCGGTCTATTCTATAGACTCTGTCTTTTAACCCACCTTACCCTTGTTGACGTTAAATATATCACATAGTCCATATTTATTATTTATTATAAGTATGCCACAAATGAAACTAGTGCAAGTCAAAAAATATTTTGTTTTGTAGAAATGCTAATTAAATAAGGTGGCACCATTATCATCTTAATATGTCGTTTTTACCGTTCTGGTTAAATCGGAATTGTTTTGTTAAACTCGTGTGTATGAATATTCTTAAAAGGTAAACTACGTCTGTCTGTTACAAGTACAGCGAAGAAACTTATTGAATTTTAAACATTTTACTATATTTAGTCCCATCTCTACAATACAATCTCTCTCTCTCTCCAAGTCTGTCTGTTTTGGGTGTGTGATATGTACAAGTGTGTGTGAGGTGAATGTTTATCAGAATATATGGTGAGATGTGAGTATTTGTGTATGGTTGTCAATATCTATTTTTATATATATAAGAACATATATATTAATGGTAGCATATGACTGATGTATTGATGATTATTGAAGATGCATCTGTTGATGATGATGATGATGATGATGATGATGATGGATTGATAGATTGATAGAATGATGATGATGATGGTGATGATGATGATGATGATGATGATTATGATGATGATGATGATGATGATGATTATGATGATGATGATGATAGATTGATAGATTGATAGAATGATGATGATGATGGTGATGATGATGATGATGATGATGATAGATTGTTAGAATGATGATGATGATGATGATGATGATTATGATGATGATGATGATGCTAGGATGATGATAGATTGATGCTGTTGTTGATGATGATGATGATGTATATTAAGATGATAATGGTGTATTCTACATTACTTTAAATTCTAATGTCTTTATTTTTCAAACTTAATGTATTTTTAAAAGCCGTCCATCGTTAACATGGATACGCTTAATGCATCTAGTTCTGAGATACATCTTACATAGGGACCGACAATTTACTGGTATTATTTTAACCTTTTCCTATCTCAATTTTAAATCAAACCATTTTCTATCATTTTATATACAAGAGAGTTTTATTAGTATTAAGTTTGAATAACACATAATACATAACGGACGTTATATGCAGTTCGGGGCAATATTTTTCCCATGACGCTTATCCTTCTGAAACACCTGGTCATATTCTCACTGTACCTTTTCAATGGGTCTCCGTATAATTCTACCCTTTGTTAATCAAGCTTTGTCATAGTTTCATCGATTTTGAGTTTTAGGTACGGTTCTATCTGCACTTTCTCTAGATTTCTCCAGAGATAAAAACTGTTGATTTGTACCTTGATCAAATCCCTTAACGGGATTATCAATTTAATTACTTTAACGTTGATCTTATTATTGAGGAAAATCAAATATTAAAAAAAAGTTTTTGAAAAAGTTTAAGTTTAAATGATCTTTTAACGGCTGCGTAGACTTTTGAGTAATCAGTTAGCATTCAAAACAGAACAGATCTAGACTACCTTAATTACTAGTTTCCACTGCTCTAGGGTACAAATGTCTATATAGTATGGTTTCCTGAGTTTAAATTGTATTTTACCATATATATGTCGTAGCTTATAAGTCTGACGACTAATGCAAAAAACACAATACTTTGAACTTCAAACAACGTAGAGCGACATTCAAAAAGCAATTAAATAATTTGATAAAAACATATTTTAGAAGTAGGTTTACATAATATCACTTTTAAAATATTTCATTTTTAAACAGTATTGAAATTAAAAACAAGCCATTCGGATTCGTATGTCTCGCCTATGCCCTGGTTTGACCATAAGTGCACATATCAGAGAAACTGGCTTAAACGCAAAACCTGAATATTGATGGAGATGCTGATAAAGTCAATGGACCGTGAAAGATAGGCCGCATCCAGTATTTGATGCAAAGGTTGAGATGTACTAACTAAGATGCATCTATGGTTTAAGTTTGGTGCGTCTAGCACTTACACTTTCAGTGAAACTAACTTAAACGCAAAAACTTAATGTTGACACCGTCGCCGGCACTACTTAGTGGCGGCGAGACAAAAATGCAATTCAAATATATTTGTTACGAAATATACTATTACATTTACTTAAGGAAAAAATACATACCAAAATAGGTTGCCAATATGTACTTCATCCCGACTGTTCGCTATTGTTCCCGCTCCTGCATGCAGTAGTCCGGTAGTGTGAGGACAGAAGCCTCCCACCTACTAGGGTGGTAAACTCGCGTTATCGATTGGGTCGTCAGCAACGTAACCAGGCGTTGATGAATGTACATATATAACAATAACTTCGATATACTGATATAAAATTGTATTTTATTATTCAGGTCTTCATGATAGGCGACAAAGATAATACAGAGATATCACATTAGTCAGCTCATAAGGGAACTTTTTACATCAATTCGAAATGATCGTCTAAAGGAATTTTAAATCAGGCATACTCAAAAATAAGTTACGCCTTTACTGTAGTGCCATATTTATCAAAATCATGAATTAATCAAACACTAAAGCACAAAATAGATTATATTGCTGCTTAGTAAATTACCGACAGGCATGGTTGAAGGTAGAATTTATAGTAAAATCATTGTCAACAGATATAAAATGTTGAAAAAATATAACCAAAACAAAAATATCTGTTCGTAATTCTGTTAAATGATGTGTAAAAAATATAACAAATTTATGTCAAATCATTTTGATTGTAGTGATGTATTATTTCAAGTGAATATATTTTCACCCCTATTGATTTCGATGTATCTTGATATTTATTTGTGAGATTGTATTTGTAGCGTCAGAACGTCCTGTTATAGAGCTTCGTTTAATGTGTTCTTATTGGTGTATGCAGACGATATGCAGAAACTGCAAAAGGGCTACAAAAAAGTAAGATTCGTGATTATATCATACTGATCAGAGAAATTTAACAGAAAACGCAAATAAAACAGCTGTTATAGTCCTTAGAATTGACGGTAATGTAAGCGAGAGAAAGATATGGAAAGACGAAAAATTGCATTTTAATGGTTCAGTATTAGAGAATGTGGACAAGTTTGATTATATCGGCTTATCAATGAATCGTAATGGTAAATACAGAAATAAATTACCGTGCAAGGTAAAAGAAGCCATATTTGCAGATTGATTCAAATACGTGGAAGATAAACTGATGTTGAAGCTTAACTCTGTCATTGACACCTACGTAGCTAGTTTCCTGAACTATGGAACTGAAGTTTAGGGATTCCATAAAGCATTAGATATAGAAAAGATACATTTAAATCATTGAAAAGATTACTTGGTGTTAAGAAGGCACGGATAATTTGACGGTGTATTTTTAAAATAACTTTGAAATTTCCTTTGGATATCAGTAGAAAACTAGTTGAAATGAAGAAATTCTGTCAATGGTATCTGACATGCCTGTTATCAAGAAATGATTGAAATGGAAGCAAGTTGAGTAATTGTATCAGAAATGAAATACCCCGGCCAGGGTTAGGGTACATACGATTATGCATGATGGATGCGATGATGAGTGGAATGATGATGATGATGATGATGATATGATGATGATGATGATGATGATGGAAGTGGATTAAATGTGGAACTGATGAAGAGGTGGACGGTGTTATTATGATGAGGATTGTGTTGTGTGAAGATGATGATATAATTGTGTGATGGTGAAAATGTCATAATGAGGATGAAACTGTTAATTATGATTATGGTTTAGGGCGTAAATATCAAATTTATAAAATTAAAAAAAAATTGATGAGTAAAAACGGAGTGAAAGAGGTATGGCGTATTATTTAACATAGAATGTGTGGCATTTTCGAACAGGACGATTGAGTCATCATCTAAAAGTTAACTTTACATTTATATACATGTATGTGGAAAATCATATTTATAACAATGTTTCATGAAACATATACGGAGTGCAAATCTTAAAGAAATGGTCTTGATTAATTTGTCATCTCATAAACAAAATATTAAAAAAGGTCGATATTATAAACGGAACATGTATATATTGCAATATTGGTGCTATGGATGCCATTTTATACTAAAATGTGATAATAACAGTGCATGTAGATATAAGAAGTCGTTTTATAGTGACAATATTACAAGAAACCAATTTATATGTTCAAATGCATTCATGTTAAAAACAGAAAACAAGAGAAAGAACTAGCAAACCTAGCACAGTTGAGATCAAAGTCAGTGTTAAAAGAAGGTAAACTTGAAAATTGTTAAAATCCAACAAACTATAAGAATGCAACGAAGTGAGAATTAGGATACGAACTTCAAATCTCGCCGCTACACTATGACCTAATTTAAATCATTCTCCGTAAACCAAGGCCGCTGTCAGGTACACGGACAGACTCCAGATGTTTACTTTGTAAACTGTTATGCATCGGGGTTTTCCATGTAGCTTTGATCGCCAATGTGACATATTTTGATCACAGCAATTTCTCTATCGCGTCTTAGTACGTCTATCATTAACACTTGTATATAGGATCAATGCAGTAAGAAACTTAACTGAACTGATCCGACACTTGAAAATGTATGGAGAGCAGTGCTGTATATTGAAAGCAACGAGTTTTGTTTTAGATTTTTCAATGGCTCAAGCATCTTCGCTAGCCAAGGGTTCTTCCTACTCCCAATAGTAGGTAGATCGTACCAGATCGTAACCCTTGGCTAGCGAAGATGTGGCTCAGGTGGACAGGACTAAGATGACGCCCTTAGTGTGAATGATTAAGATTTTTAGGGCGTTCTTAGTGCAACAGGAGGTCATGATTTAGAACAGTCAAACGTTTGACATGACGATCAATGAATTAAGACAATCTCATACAATGCAAAATCATGTATGTACAAAAATGGTTATAGGCATGCTATATTTACGGTAATGTTAAATTTGTATTGTTACCGTGGGAAATTCGGATATTATAAAAAGAAGATTATCCTGTTATTCTGTGGATAGAGGGATTTCAGGTGTACAAGACAAACGGAAGACGATCCTGTCCAGACTGACATAATAATTTGCACACTTAAAATAGGTTAGGAAATTCCATCACCAAAACAAGAAAAGCACCTTTCGTTGGTATGCCAGACCAACAGTCAGGTTCAATGAGTAATGTACCCTTGTCGTTTGTAACAGCATACAATCGATTCCTCTTTCTTTTATAGATTGCCAAATATTCATTCTTAATAAAGAGAAGGTTTGACCACGTGATCAACGTTCTATGACTGTGCACCATTGTTTATAAATCAATCGTACAATGTTTTTT
The DNA here is from genome assembly GCF_002113885.1 of Mizuhopecten yessoensis. Classification (NCBI taxonomy): domain Eukaryota; kingdom Metazoa; phylum Mollusca; class Bivalvia; order Pectinida; family Pectinidae; genus Mizuhopecten; species Mizuhopecten yessoensis. Next base: position 1,238,912 of record NW_018405643.1, read on the forward strand.
TTTTTAAACAAGCTTTTGGTCTTTTTTAACATGAGATGATTTTACCTATTTAAGATAACAAAACGTCCTACGCAGAACGCCAAATCGGTCAGGTTACCCATTTCAGGAATCTAGTTAAATGGAGATATCTTCACTATACTGAAGGCCTGTTGAGCGATAAGAATCATCGTTACACACTAAATACAGACAGTCACATCATCACCGATGATCCAGAATGCAAAGTGTTACTGGAGTGGTGAACAGGTAGCTGAATTGTTCAGAGAAATTCCGTAGTCCCATGTTCGAAGCCCAGTCTGAACAAAAAAATACATCTATGCATAACATTGACACTTACGCACGTTGCAAATACGCCTTTCTCAGTTCAAAAAAAACTTTTTTTATTATTTTTTAAATGAAGAAAACCATCTCGTGAAAAAGTTTTGGTTGACTTGTTAAATGATAATATCTTCGTTAAGTTTTGCATGTCACTTTACCTAATAAGCAATGAAACGAAAAATGAATTAAACGGTAATGAAACCATGGCAGTCGACAGGTATGCGACTCCTACTACCTATAACAAGGCATCCCACGTAAGATAATCTAGGAGCTACTCCTAGGGGAGTCGAATGGAGTAAAAATACCCTTATGTGATTCTATCGAAACCACTAATGAAGAGGCGTTAATACCAGGGTTAAGTTCAAGGCCTTAATATCAGGATAGGTAACCATAGCGACCAAGGTTAAGTTTGATAATTGCGTTAACAGGGACCAATAAAAATGCATTCGTTCTTTATTCACGTTCTACATTATAATCATACAAGAGGCCCATGGGCCTTAACGGTCACCTGAGTCTACAGTATTTTTTTTTTTGTTGAAATATGTACCAATTTGAGTAAAAAATAGTATAATGTTAACTTAACTTTGTCAGGACCATGAGCTGATCATTCCTAGACCAATTTTAAGTGAGATCGGCCTATTAGAATTTAGTAGCAAAATAGCGGCCATGGCAGCCAAATTGTATTTCTGATTGACCCGAAAAATAACAACACTTTGTCAGGACCATGAGGCGATCATTCCTACCAACTTTCAGTTCAATCGGTCCAGCAGAACTTGACTTTAAGTTTGAAATAGGTTTTCAAAATGGCGGCCGTGGCGGCCATATTGGATTTCTGATCGACCCGAAAAATAACAACACTTTGTCAGGACCATGAGGCGATCATTCCTACCAACTTTCAGTTCAATCGGTCCAGCAGAACTTGACTTTAAGTTTGAAATAGGTTTTCAAAATGGCGGCCGTGGCGGCCATATTGGATTTCTGATCGACCCGAAAAATAACAACACTTTGTCAGGACCATGAGGCGATCATTCCTACCAACTTTCAGTTCAATCGGCCCAGCAGAACTTGACTTTAAGTTTGAAATGTAAAATGTTAACGGACGACGGACGACGGACGACGGACGACGACGGACGAAAACGGATAGCAATAGGTCACTTGAGCTAAAGCTCAGGTGACCTAAAAATCCAAGTACAGAATAACAGATCACTGAACTGGGCATCAATTATTAATACTTAATATTATTCAGCCAAAAAACCCAGTCAACCATGAGTGCAGTGGGTTAATTTGACACATTTATTTACTTAACCTGCTTATTTAAGATTCCCCCCACCCCCACCCCCACCCCCCGATACATTTATTTCTTTAACATTTGGAAAGATTATTTAAGTCATGGAGGTATTCTTACAATAGTATACTTCAATAGTTTTGGTTGTTCTTTTGTATTTAGAGCTTAATGGAATTCCACCAGTAAGATGAGAGTACTATTATCACAGTTTTTGTTATTATTCTGTTCAACATATTGGGCACTTCCCAGACTTAAGGAGATTAGCTCGCATTTGCGAGATTGCCTTGTATTTTACGCTTGAAACACTTAAGTTGTTCTATATAAGAAATCGTGTTTTTTTTTTATTTCACTTTCATAATGTCAATTTGTCACATTAAACCATTATTTGTCGATTGGTTTTTTAATTTTATCAAAAAAAAATGCGAAATTTGAATCCTCCCAACTTTGGACGGATTAGAAGCAGCTCAAACGTAAACTCAGAAACAACGGTTCAGCCAAAAGTTGTGGTATAACATGCGATAGATATGAATTTTCAATAATGAAAGTAAATTTCAAACTTTTTTTGGTATAGGAAAACAAAATTACAGATGCATTCAACCATATCATACAAGAGAATCCTTGGACCAGTTCAAATATTCTGGCAATTTTTACGCGACCGCTGTTTACTACTCACAAAGGCATTTTTTTTTTTTTTTACTTCTATCGCAAAATACGGAATGTGTTTTAAACAACAAACCTTTGACGCTCCATGGAGTTCATTAAGCCTTACTCCTTCGAAATATATGCCGCGCTGGATAAACCAATACTTACATTTTCTCTGCATCCTTTCATTGTGATGCATCGAGAAGGCAAATGTTGTTATGAGACTATAAAAAACATTTGCTATTGCAGCGTCATCAATCTCGATTGTGACGTCATCAATTTCGTTGTCAACACTTAAATTGCTGTTCAAAGAACTGTATTAAAGTGTTGTAAATAAACATGAAGGTTTAAACACAGAGGCACCCACCCTTAGAAGAAGTGGTGTTTGCATCCCCTCCATCCTCGAAATCCAAGGGACCAACAACTTCTTTGCACCCATAGAATCTGTCATGACAAAATCGAAGGCTCCCGAAATGCTATGTGAAAAGTTTCAGGTTTTAAAGACTGACCAATCGCTAGGGTGGTAATACCTACCCTTTAAAGATTACACAGGAATTGCACTAAACTTCAAAGTCTGTCGCTTTTACCGTTACGCTACCGCACGATTGCATTGATCTTCACTAATATACCAGACTAGTCTCCTTGGATCATCTGTAAGGTACCACGTAGAGAGCATTCCAGTTTTTCATGACCTATTCCTGGAGAACAGAGAAGATTGTATCGAGAATGTATCCTTGGATTTCGAGGATTCATCCTGCCGCACAAAACACGAAGTGTCCGCAATGAGACTACTTTGGAGAACAATGCGCTGTGTACAGAGAATATTTTTCCATGGACACACATTGGGATATCCACGTTCTTGTCATGGTGTCAAAATGTTTCGTTTTTTTCCTGGCATGTTAATTTTCGGTACACAAATTTGTAGGTCCCAGTGTATCAATGATATATGAAACATTCGCTCTAACCGGTGATGGGCCCCGTGTTGGTAGCCACAAAAAGCCACTGCGTGCCTCATCATTTGCAATGACAGCTTCCATCAATCATCCGACAGAAAAGGTTTATTAGCTCAATACATTAATTTTGACTATAAAGGCAGCATTACTTTTGACCAAGACATGCTAAATAAAATATAACAAGAAATAATTTCGTGTCTCAAGTTTATTGTTTTCCGTAATTGCCATTTGAACATTATTGGTATTTTCTGTACAATTTTCTAGGAAATATCATAAACTATTAGTCTATAATCAACCAGCACTCCATTCATTCTGTACAAAAATCAGAAAGTAAACAAACCTATCCACACCTTTACTCAACTTCAAGTTCATGGATTTTTCTGCATTGAATTAAAGTGTTGGATAGAAATATATTTCATGTGGACCAGTTTCTGTGGCAGGCTCTCAATCTTACTTTTATAATATGTACAAAATATGGAAGCCACGATCACTGTACGACCACACACACATTTCATCATTTCTGTCGGGAATTACACAAAGAAGAACAATGTTCAAAGTAACTGACATATTTCTGCCAGCCATCTGACAACTTACGACTCCGTGATATCTACATAATCAGGGTAATAATTGACATGCTGAGAAGCTGTTGTAGTCACTAATTCGTAATTAGCTCGTGGTTGCCGTCTCATCACGGTGCTTTTCAAAGTTACAAGTATTTTTTTTACTTTTATTTTTTTACATCTGACGGATCTAGACATTATGGAAAGATGCACGTTCAGGAACAGATGAGCGATAGTAACTTAAAGGGACAGCTAGGTATTTTTGCCAGCCATCTGACGACGTGCGACTCCGTGATATCTACATAATAAGGGTAATGTATCGACATGCCGAGAGAAGTTGTTGACGTCATTAATTCGTAATTTTAACGTGGTTGCCGTCTCATCACGGTGCTTTTCAAAGTTGCAAGTTTTTTTCTATTTTTTTTTCTATTTTTTTTTTTTTTTTTTTTTTTTTTTACATCTGACAGATCGAGACATTATGGAAAGATGCACGTATCTCCTTTAAGAAGGAGAGGTTTCAACAGAAATCAGGAACAGATGAGCGATAGTAACTTAAAGGGACAGCTAGGAATACTGGTGGAGTCTATACGCTGCAAACTGTACAGGCATACTTATTATGATGCATTATATATAGAGACAACCAACTGTTTCAAATCCGTCTCCAGCAATATACACAGTATATCACTATATGGACTTCGGAAATGGGACTTCCTCCATGCATCATTAATTAGTCTACTAAACATGATAAACGTATACAAGTTTGTGTTTAATTCCGATGACTGAATATTTCCACAAATTCGCAACAGCTACACTGTCACTTCATTCATGCAACATACAAACCCATATTTTCCTGCTATCAAAATATTCCATGTACTGGTACGTTACTACCATGATAATATACACCGGGCCTGCTATCATGATAATTCCATGTACTGGTACGTTACTACCATGATAATATACACGGGGCCTGCTATCAGAGTATTCTATGTACTAGTATGTTGCAGTACTTTCAGTATGGGGATCTATTGGAACTCTACAGAACGTCACTCACACAAAAGCTTTGTTACCCGATACCTTCACCTATGATTACCCAAATCATCTCCTTTAAACATAAATAATTAGCACTTTTTAACTATTCATAATGACCTATGACCTATGTTAACAATGACTACTAGTGTAATCAATGACTGTTACCTAATGAAATTTGTCAGAAAGGTAGCAAATACTTGTATCCTTTAACTGATTACCAAGCCCAATAAAACAGGCCTCCTGTAGCTGCCGACATCAAACATTGTACGTGCTTAGAATGAAATAGCAGGAAATATGAAGGCAAATATATTTTATTAATGGTTTCTGGCTTGGATCAATGTAAGGTACGCAATACATACATTTGATAAAATAAGTACAGTTATGTGATCCCCTAAAGTAAGGTCCTCATTCCACTTTTTTGTTTATACAATTTTTAACTATCGTAATTGTTCTTAATTAAGATATTATAATAGGATCAGAGTAGAATTTGTTTTGAAAAATAATATTTTTTTAACTTACAAAACGAACAAAGGAGGGAAGGGAAGATGGCTTATGTTTCTGTAATCAAATAAATCGCAAAAAGAGTAAAGTCAAAAGATATCTGAACGATCTCTGTTATCTTGACACAGACACACCAACAGAAACAGTGAAGTTTGTACATTTATACATGACCTCTATCATGACAATCAAAACAGCTAAACTCAATATCTCGGCAAATTAAGCCCAACTGTACAAGTCAAAGGTCAAGAGTTCACCACTCAACGACATCAACCTCTTCATGATTCAAAAATATTCTGACCGACTAAACAAAACATGCATTTGACAGAGTTTTAAACTATTTGCACAAATTCCATTTTATTGATTAAATTAGGTGTTTCAAACATATCAAAACATCACATTACATCAATTTCTATTTCATAAGATTAATATAAAAGGAACAAAAACTGGTTTTGTAATAACAATTTAAACTTACACATGCCAAGAGAAAATCAAAACAATCATCATAACTTTTCCACGTGATAATGGGTTTGTTTGTGTTTTACATCCTATTTCCCTCAGTATTAGCCAGACTACCAAAGTGTCCCTTTTACACCTACTCAACAGCCTACATGTCCCTAACACTATTTCACATTATATTCATAGATTTGGTTTGTTGGTGTTTTACGTCCTATACCTGCCAGGTTTAGGTGGTGGAGAAGAGCTGGAGTCCCCGGAGAAAAACCAACGACCTGGTCACTACCCCACATATTCATAGATTTGGTTTGTTTATGTTTTTCGTCCTATACCTGCCAGGTTTAGGTGGTGGAGAAGAGCTGGAGTCCCCGGAGAAAAACCAACGACCTGGTCACTACCCCACATATTCATAGAACCAAGTGCCAGAAATAGAGAAGAAAAGAGGATGGTATCATTTTAATGAAAAATGGACAAACATTTGTAAATGATACTATGGTATAAAATACATGAATATCTATTTGAAAAGGCTATCGGTGGGGGGTTCAACATAATTGTTAACAATATAAGGTCGGTGGTAGAGGTGGTTAACACTCTTCAATACTAAACAAAATATAAACATAACATTTGATAACTTCTAAAACCTTTTATGTATAAACGGGTTGGTTGTATATCATATTTTGAAAAGAAATGTAAATACAAATGAACGATACATAATATTTTAATAAATCATTAGATATATAATGCCACTAATGTATGAAGTCATTTTCAGATTTTCTGATATCTGGTAAAACCAAACATTGTAATTATCGTCACTTTCTCAAGGTCCTTTTGAATATCAAAAGGAATGAGATATTTTCGAGATATACGCAACTGGACACAAACTAGAGAAAAGTCGGGTCATTTTACCGTAAGACAGCGATCACAATGGCACAAATGTCCACATCTACTTCATTACTCTTATCTGTGGTTAAAAGGTCAGTGGCACTATCTTTACTCCCTCGTTAGTGTAATGCTGCCGACTGATGGCTCACATACCTACAGCTACTGTTCTCTCCATTATTCTACTGTTTCTCTCCATCTTTAAAGAGTGAGAGTTTAAAATCCAACCAAAATTGTAGGACACATACCACAATCCCGAAGTAGTTTTCAAACTTTTTCAATAACTGAAAATCTAACGAAGAAATCATGATTGAAAATTGCCTTTTTCCAAATTCAGCCAACTTCCTCACCTTTCTCGCAATGATGACTCCTTGAGATATAATGAAGGGAAGTACCCCCCCCCCCCCCTCAAGTTTTACTGATAAAACCATTTGCTGTAAAACTTCATTGAATCTCAGAATCCTACATTAAATGCAGTGATTCATACAATTTTCATGTAACACCTTGTCCCAGTTGAAATGGCAACATTACAGAGAGGGAGGTGCACAGCCCCTTACAGAAAGTAAGCAGCGAGATAAAGTTCTAAAGTGACGGATCATATTACCACAAACAGGAGGGCAATCAGGCTACTAGGAACAAAATCATAAATTTGTATTTCAATGCTTAAGTGTCATAATATATATATATATATATATATATAGAAAAAATAAAATTTAAATAAGATACTAGTTGGTCGTTAAATCTTATTTTTTCTATATTTACTTGCTTCACATGGACATTTAATCCTTTTTTATTATATATATATATATATATATATATATAGATATATAACATATGCCTGTTCAATAAAACTACTGACAATATCAATTCCAAAAACAGGTTTGATGAAAATGTAAACAGCTATTGGTGACATGACAATTCAATGAGCACAAATCATTGTTTTTTTTTGCTCTTCAAGTCTACCAACTGAAAGATTGTTGATCCCTTTAGGATACTTAGGACCTATATAGTATACACATATTTATTTAATTTCAAGATACTCACAAAGTTGGGGAAATCTTCAACCACATGCAAACTCTCTCATAGTACTTTGGGACATAAATAATATCTCTCTAGTTATTTTTTCAAGTCTTATTTTTTTTTTACTGAAGAACAATAATACGAAACAAAAGTTGAAATTTCTGACTTGCCGAGTAATGTCACTAACACCGATACATTAAGACAAGTTGAGAAGTATGAGGGTAGTACAGGAAAGCTAGCTGCCTCGTGAATGATTTCATGAATGTAATATATGCCTTCATGAATGTAATATATGCCTTTATGAATGTAATATATGCCTCAAGTGATTAGGCCAAAGTTAAAAGAGCTGTTTTTTCTACTTCAAGAACAGAGCATCACCGAGATCAAGAATGTCAATGTAACTAACTGGTTTGAAGGTTAACCAGGCTCAATTACTCGGTTTGAACGTAGAAACATACACATTTGGACCTAGAAACACACACATTTGGACCTAGAAACATACACATTTGGACTAAGAAACATACACATTTGAACCTCATCAAAAGTATGCTAACAAAGTGTTTTTTTAATTATACAGGGTTCTATTTATGTCTTTTGCTTGGCCTAAGAAATGATTTATATGGACATGTATATTTTGTCAGTAATTTGTTAAACTTCAATTAATTTTCAGCAAAATTGCATTAGCAGATATAGGAGCTGACAATTTTGCAAATTAATTTCAGTATCCTGGAATTTCATGAAGGAAAAAAATCATAGTACATTTTGAAATGTTTATGATGTTGTCATGGAAACCAAAATTTGTCTTCTTTTTTTTTTGGTTTGTAATCAAGTTCAGTTCATTACCATCAACTAAATACATATATGTTCATCAAGAAGACAGGATTTCATGAAGGGACAGATATTTGATGAAAATGTCCAACTGTTGTCTATTTCATTTTCAGATTTTCGATAAAAAAAAAATCCTGATTAGTGAAAACGGTTGTTTACTGAGACAAATTCGCCAGAAAGCAAATTATGATTAATGTGTGTTCCGACTCATGAATTTACGTATGTATGTGAATGAAAAGTTCCATATGAATGTGGCCCGACCAGAGAGTAATCCCTTAATTAGAACAGGTCTGTCATGTTTCAATCACGTAACACCTATGACCTGAATTAATGTACGCTGGCCTTACTGCACGACAGATATCCTGGCCCTGATATACAGGTGGGCTGGCCTGACCGTTATATGTGTCGATATTTCTGGACCATACTTGTATCTTGAAACTGCTGAGACAAAATGATCAATACCACATTTATTACTTGCAGAACCTCAGTTTGAGATACAGTTTAATGGAGCAGGATGTTCAGAAACTTTCCTGACTTCAATTGAGATAGATAAAGTGCCATTTTCATATAAAGTTAATAAAAACTAGACCACCCGTGTTATTGATCATCATTTGAAAAATTGAGTCAATAATCATGCAGACATTTTATACTTGTTAATCACTATTGCCCATTTAATCTGCTATTTGTATTTCATCCTTAAATCTACTACATGTGGTTTTCAATGTTTTTGTTTAACATACTGTGCTTGTGGAGTCCATGGTTTTATAAAAGCTACTATTTTCGGTATTCTAATGTCGTGAAACATTCTACTTCCAGTGTTTATTATTACAATCTTCATCTCTTAATCAAATTAACCATACTATTGCTTGTTATGATAATTAATAACAACAGACAGCAACAGTATAACTACTGCTGGTCAATGTTCATGATCCAATGTTTCTTCAGTGGCGACTTTTCTGTTTCCAGAAATGAAGGGAAGGGAGACAACTCATACAACTGTTCCAGTCCTCTGCATGTGATTTGTCTCAATATCCGTGGGGAGTCCTGGACTTATCTGCAGAAAAGAGAACGTCGGTTAGACTATAATCGAAACTTTGTAATCCTCATTTCCATGTAATGTTTCGAAACAAATATAGGAAATTAAACATCATAGATTCTCATCATTATTACTTATTTAATCATTTCGTTTTTTGTAATTTTCAGATTCTCATCATTATAACTTATTTAATCATTTCTTTTTTTTTGTAATTTTCAGAAAACTGACTTTTTCTTAACTCATTCACCCCTGAAATTTCGTAATGAACTATTCCAACCTTTGAACTGGAAGAGCTCAAGTGTGTCTTTAGGGGTGAATGAGTTAATTGAGAAACAACCAGAGGATTCTACACCAAAATAGTTTAATTACTGTGAACCACTGAAGCGTAACAACATACAGCTACTGATATTCTCCATTCACATTGTTCAAGGTATATTTAACATGTGGACTCTTTGATGGAAACCTCACGTCAGTTAAATAAAAGTTCCTTAAATATTCCACCATGATCAAACATATTACAATTATATTTGTATTTGTAAAGTTTATTTCAACTTTGCTATTCCGTCTTTGCGTATTGCAGAGTTATCTTCTCTTGAGAGCAGGTATTGATTGTTACGTCATTGGTTCGTGTGAGAAAATTACATCGTTTTCTCAAAAATTGATGACGTTACTCTCACAAACAAATGACGTAACAATCCATACCTGCTCTCAAGAGAAGATAACTCTGCAATACGCAAAGACGGAATAAATTGTTCTTTGGTCTAAATATCACTTATTCATCACGTACAAATTCAATAAAAAGAACTATGCTCATCAGATATAGATGTGTTATCTCTGATGTAAAATTATGACGACCGTTTACTGCATGCTAGTCTTATATGGAAAGTGACTGTTGCGTGATCAGCATGACTGACACAGAGGAGTCACCCAACCTTGTGATACCAGCTGTCTGGATTGTTCAGATTTTGTACCACAAAATAAAGTTCTCAAGTGACTGCCAGAATGTACAGCTTATAGACAACTTTTTTCACTACAAATATATCACAGTATATTTACATGGCTCAAAGTAACACTGTTCTTACGTAAAACTCATCTTGATATCCAGGGGTTACTCTCACTTTTGCTCTCTGCACCCTTGGAATATGTCATATCAAAACTGAAGGCACGCGGCTAGCTAATGATTGGTGCCAGGTACAAAAACCTGACCAATCACTAGGCTGACACTTGTTCTTTGAAGATTACAGAGGAGTAACGCCCGACTTCAAAGCCAATTAGTTTTACCATTAGGCAATCACGACATTCTTTTGATGTACATCAAAGGACCAAATTAGCCTCCCCCCTTTCCTCAAGGTGCTGCACACTGAGCCTTCGATTTTGCTATGACATATTCCAGAGGTGCAGAGAGCGAAAGTGAGCGTAACCTCTGGATATCAAGGGATTCGTATAACCATGCTAGTCTATGAAGTTTATATGCTCAGTGGCATTAACACCAACAAACAGCATTGTTAGATATGTTCCCGGTCAAGATATAGAAGGCTAATCTAAACACTGTTGATGTACCTAGGTTGCATTGATGTTATTTTATTGCCCAACATCAAGGTGGTAGTACTTATGTAGTAATGTATTTATTTACATACAACAATTAAGAAATATTTAAACATTCATTCCACTATTTCTCTCTTCTCACTTACTCATGTTGATTTTATGCTCCATCCCTACACAGACAACCACACAGGTTTAATAACATAGGTTTAATACAGTATTTGTACATTATGTTATTCTACAGTACATAGCTGTCAAGTCTCCCTCATTAGGAGGGAGACTCCCTAATTTAAACAAAGTATTATCAATCTCCCTCGAAACTCCCTCATTCAAGTCCATACTCACACAAACTCAAAATCTACATCCTGTGGTCAAATGATCTTCTAGTTTCTGCAGGGTGTGTGAAATGATCATAACAGGTGTGTCTCGATCAAATGAACCCTTTTTGGACTAATTTTGACACGTAAAAGGGAAAGAACAAGAGGCCCTCTTGGGCCTGTATCGCTCACCTGAATATTTAAGCAGTCATAGCAAAATATTCTCATTAAATATTATATTGCACTAAAAATATTTCCCTCGCAAACTTTGTTGGCTCCATCTGTTGAAACTACCAGCAAAATATTATTATAAGATTCTATGCTTTTTGATTCTTCTTCAGAAGTTGCTTGACATATTTTTCCCTATGATCTTGTAAGTAGGTCAATGTCATTTTCCTTCTCAAATTGGTTAGCTCTATTCCAAAAAGCTACCAGCCAAATCTTATGAATCCATTCCTTTTAGTTCTCAAGAACAAATCCATTAAAATGTTGTTGACCTCTGTGACCTCTAAAGTAGGTTGAGGTCATTTTCATTTGCAAACTTTGGTGAGCTCTATCCCGGGAAGTCACCAGCCAAATATTATAATTTTATGCCTTTTAATTCTTCAGAAGAAGCTGTTTGAACTGTTTGACATATTTGAACGCTGTGACCTTGAAAGTAGGTCAAGGTCATTTTCATTCGCAAACTTTGTTTGGCTCTTTCCCAGGAAGCCACCTGCCAAATATTAAGATTTTATAACTACCAGTTCTTCAGAAGAAGTCGTTTAAAGTGTTTGACATATCTGCCTCATGTGACCTTAAAAGAAGGTCAAGGTCATTTTCATTCTCAAACTTTGTTCGGCTCTTTCCTAGGAAGCTACAAGCCAAATATAGAGATTATATACCTTTCAGTTCTTCAGAAGAAGTCGTTTGAAGTGTCTGACACATTTGACTCCTGTGACCTTGAAAGAAGGTCAAGGTCATTTTCATTCTCAAACTTTGTCGGGCTCTATCCAAGGAAGCCATCAATCAAAAATAAAGATTCTATACCTTTCAGTTCTTCAGAAGAAGTCATTTGAAGCTTTTGACATATATGACCCCTGTGACCTTGAAAGTAGGTCAAACTAGTTTTCATTCTCAAACTTTGTTGGGCTCTATCCCAGGAAGCCACCAGCCAAATATAAAGATTATATACCTTTCAGTTCTTCAGAAGAAGTCGTTTGAAGTGTTTGACACATTTGACCCCTGTGACCTTGAAAGAAGGTCAAGGTAATTTTCATTCTCAAACTTTGTTGGGCTCCATCCAAGGAAGCCATCAGCCAAATATGAAGATTCTATACCTTTTAATTCTTCAGAAGAAGTCGTTTGAAGTTTTTGACATATTTGACCCCTGTGACCTTGAAAGTAGGTCAAACTAATTTTCATTCTCAAACTTTGTTGGTCTCTTTCCCAGGAAGCCACCAGCCAAATATAAAGATTCTATACCTTTCAGTTCTTCAGAAGAAATCGTTTGAAGTGTTTGACACATTTGACCCCTCTGACCTTGAAAGTATGTCAAGGTAATTTTCATTCTCAAACTTTGTCGGGCTTTATCCCAGGAAGCCATCAGCCAAATATGAAGATTCTATACCTTTTAGTTCTTTAGAAGAAGTCGTTTGAAGTTTTTGACATATTTGACCCCTGTGACCTTGAAAACAGGTCAAGGTCATTTTCGTTCGCAAACTTTGTAGGGATCCTACCAATGAAGATTTCAGCCAAATATCATGACTCTAGGCCTGTCCGTTCTTCAGAAGAAGATGTTTAAAGGAAAAGTTGATGGACGAGGACGGACGGACGGACGACGGACGACGCGCCACGGCATAAGCTCACTTGGCACTTCGTGCCAGATGAGCTAAAAATTGAATAAAGCAGTTTTAGTCGTATTTCACGTACTTTCTCCCTCATTGGAAATATGGAATGAGGGAGATCTCCCTCACTGGAGGTTTCAGAGGTTGACACCTATGCGAGTAGGACTGCCTACATTAGTTACCTGTGTACTGTCCGTAGGGCAGAGAAGAGAGGTGTTGCCTGGCCGGAGGATAGGGAGGTACGGTATGTAACATCCCTGGTTGAAGGCAAAGCAGAGCAGACACATATGAAGTTATGTAGTCGGTAAGCAGTTAGTTAGCAACAGAAATATGAAAATCAGGACTTTTGTATTTCTTTTTTTTTTAAATAAAAGGTTAAATTTTGTTTTGATTTTGAATTATTTTCATTGATACAAATGCTATGAAGAATTCAAACTGTTTGAACTTATATTAATCTTACAATTTTTTTCACATTACAAAATCATTTAAATGAAATAAAACATGGAAATTTGAAAGCTTTCTTCCTAGCTTATTTGAAGTCCTGAGTTTCAATAGCAACGCATATACTGTACAGTAATTACTACTTCTAAAATTTGACACAAGTGCAAGTTTGGACCAACATATCGCAGAAAATGAGATTTAAAGTAATTTTTTTTAAAAACAAATTTATTTGGTTATGGTGTGTCATTTTGGCACCTGTCATCTTACAAATTATTTCTTCAAAATGACCATTGAAGACCAGACGTAACATCTCAGAAATATGATATGTTTTGTCACTGCAGGTTCTATATTGCACCTGAATCCTAATTTTGGAATATTATATAGTAATGTTATGACCTAGACATCACAGTCTTACATGTAGTTAGATGTTGTAACAGTACAAAGACATGTCTATTATTAATTCATTCACCCCTGAAATTTCATAATGGACTATTCCAACCTTTGAATTGGAAGAGTTCAAATGTGACTTCAGGGGTGAATGGGTTAAATACAGGAATCGGGTTAAAAACAGAACACCTGCATATTCTCTTATTATTTCATTTTTCTTAAATTCATCATTTTCAAACAACCTAATATTTCTTTTGTTAACAGAAAATTGGTAAACAGTTTATTTTTTTAATATACTTATTTGATCTTCTTACTGTTGGATGTGCAATCATAGAAAAGTATAGGTAGGTATGGTCTGTATACCCCAAAACCATGTGACTTCAACAAATTATGTATGTTATTGTTTTACTAGGTAGCAGTATTAACAGCTTTATACTAGAACATACTGTCAATGTGGTTACCTGTGTATATATAGAGAAATTGGTTTGGTACTTTTTTTACTTTGACCTTAAACTATAACTATAGATGAAGGTCAAAGTGAAACAATTACTGTGCACTTTTACCACTTAAATATGTGGGTGATGCAGGTATAATAAATGTTTCATCAAAATATCTTTTAGCATTTTTAAATTTAAAAGTTACAGCCAAGAGAAGATGCTTTTATGAGAAGACCCAGTATTTACACAATATGTCTCATTTTCAGTCTATGGGAGACGCAAGAGATTTAAAAAGAAGTCAATAAAGAGCATTCTGGTTCTTCTTGAAAAGAAACCCCTCAGTGAATCAGACTCGTGATGTTGAGAGCGACTTGACATGATTTAGTTCCAGTCTTATTACTTTTTTTTTAATGTTAAAAAGTGCTTGGTGTTATCTAGAAGTGCATATTAATCTTTGAGTATAGATCTATATATATGTCCTGGTAATTACTCACCTGTGGACTGGTGTGGAGGATTCTGATTGGCTAAAGGGTTCTGCTGTTGACCAGTCAGAGGGCTTGTTGGTACATTTGAGTAGCTGTTATGTCTACCTGCTGAAATGTAAAGTGTATAATACTGTATCTCCTGAGGTTTATATACCATCACTCTTCGAACGAGATAAAACGGCTAGAAGATACATCATAACATTGTAGCAAAGTTTACACTCTTATAACGTCTTCTAAAATACATTCTCCATTGCCATTCCTGTATCTCATGGACTTCTATAATATGATTATAATCTCACTGCTATCCTGTCTTACAGCTATGACAGACAAATGTTTGCAGAACCATAACATGTCCTGAAGATTAGTATCATTTTACTGTCACCAGGTTTTAATTTGTACACATACCACACCATTCACAAATAATACATATCAACTACAAATGATTAATATTATTATTAAAATTATTATCCTAATTGGTGATATTTTCTACCCCTCGTTCAAGCTGCCTACCTAGATATGAAGGATCCTGGCGCAAGGCTTGCTGGACACCCATGTCTTTGGTTAAACCGGACAGTCCGACACTCTGGTAGCCAGGGACAGGTTTAGGAAGGGTGGTTATTGGACTGTAGGCAGGAATGCTTGCCACTGAACTGTGTTGGCTACCAACATTTGACACAATAGAACCCATGCTCCAGATCTTTGGGGACTGGGGGGATCTTGTCTGTGCTGGTTGCTGTTTATTTTTTTGAGACACCGTTGCCATGGACACCTTGACCTGTTGCTGTGGAGAAGTGCGCGACACCTGCCCAGTAGGACTGTGTATAGTACTCTGCTCCCTGGCTTGGCCAAATAAGGACTGTAGGAAATCACTTGATGACTGAAGATTGCTTCCCTGCCCAGAACTCGAATTACTATAATTTTGTTGTCCACCGACTTGTCCTGTGGTGATTGACCCTTGACCTCTGGCCTGTGACCTTTGAGACGAGGATTGAGAGGTTGGAGATATCTGAATGGTTGTTACAGGTTTGGAAGTACCCTGAGAGGAGACTGGTGATTTTGAATGCACTGTGATAACTTTGCGTGGGCCCCCATTAGAGGCTCCTACATTGATCACTTTTGTCAGAGTCTTGGACTGTGCGTTTTTTGTGGATGATACAGTCACTGGTATGACCTTGGCATTACTTTTTTTGTGACCTGCCACACTGGAATTAGGTAATGTTGTGCTACTGGCAGATGGAGATTTAGTGGCCTGAGATAACAATTTGCTGCTGTCTGCTTCTATTAACTGTCTATACACTTCTTCATTGAGGAGGGATCGCTGAAGAGCTACTGTGGCAGATGTTTGCTGCCCCAAGGTGATACCCTGGGGCTTTGTCTGTTGGGAGTGGGAAGATACAGCAGACTGCAGGGCTGCCTTCTGTTGAGGGGTGAGTGAGGGATGAGCAGACATGGCTGCCTTCTGTTGTGGGGTTATGGAGGTGGCAACAGACATGGCTGCTTTCTGTTGTGGGGTTATGGAGGTGGCAACAGACATGGCTGCTTTCTGTTGTGGGGTTATGGAGGTGGCAACAGACATGGCTGCCTTCTGTTGTGGGGTGAGTGAAGAACGGGCAGACACAGCTGCCTTCTGTTGTGGGGTGAGTGAAGGGTGGGCAGACACAGCAGCCTTCTGCTGGGGGGTTAAGGAGTATTGATTGGGGTTAGACTTGGTTGAAGCCGACTGCAGACCCTGATGAGCTGGTGACGGGGACGACTTATCTTGTCTCTGAGAGGCAGCCATCTGTATTTTCTGAACAAGCTGTTTTTGTTGTTGTGTTAAATTTGCCCGCTGTTGTTGCTGCTGCTGTAAATGATGCTGTTTCTGCGGTGATGTAGAACTACTTTTATTGCCTGTATCAGGCTCCTTGAGTTTTTGAGCGAACACTTCACTGGCATATTTTTGAAATTGAGCAAGAAATCCTGCTCCACCTGCACCATCTCCTTGATCTTGGCCCGGACCTGCACCAGTGGCCTTGACCTTAGGATCAGGGGATATGGCCGACTTGTCTGTGTCCCTTGAAGATGGTGAAGGAATGAAGGAGGACTTCAAAATGTCTGACACAACATGATCCCAAGATCGTTCCGGAGGCATGTCTAGAGAGCGTGCGCTTGCAGCGGAATCGGCTAACAAGGAAAGACCCGGACTAGTTGCAAACAAAGGAGGGGTGGAAGTAGGAGTTCCTGAGGTGATTAGGCCTGTTTTCTTATGTACAGGAGCTGCTGGTGTGGGTGTTGTGTTATTACTCAGTGTCCTTCCACTGCTTAAGTCCAACACACTGGAAGAGGTTGAGGTACTGGGTAACAAAACTGAGCTAACGTCCCTGGGTCGATTTGGTGTGGCATCGGATACCCCACTCCCAGTAGAGGTTCCCAGTTTAGATGTAGCCGGAGAGTTTGAAGGAGTGTTGGGCACTGACCCGGGCAAGGATTTGGTAATTATCACAGTCTTCTTGGGTTTTTGTCTGTGGAAAAGGAAGAAATAAAGATATCAATGTTTAGAGTTTAGCATTTAATTTCTCTTCATGTATGGAGTCTTGAGAATTTACATTTCAAATTTATGCTTTTAATTTGGTATGTATTGGACATTATTTTTCAAAATTGGAATTAACTTAAACAATTAATGTAGTCTATATTATGATCACATCCCTTCATTATTTCTATACAGAAAACTATATTAGCTCAAGGATCGCCATACCACTACTAAAACCTGTAACCACACATTGGAAACTTGTTTTTCCTGCATGCCTTTAGGTTTCATAAATCATTACTGAAAAAAAAGAAAACCTTGTGGAACTTTTTTTGAAAATGCAATGGGGTTAGACCAGGATTTGAACCCTTGACCTTGGCCATTATTCCGTCTCTGCGTATTGCAGAGTTATCTGCTCTGGTGAGCAGGTATTCATTGTTATGTAATTTGTTTGTGATAGTAACGTCATCAATTTTTGAGAAAACGACGTAATTTTCTCACACAAACCAATGACGTAACAATAAATACTTGCTCACAAGAGCAGATAACTCTGCAATACGCAAAGACGGAATACTGTCGCTCAGATCAACCGTGCTACCTAGTCACTGGTGGTACCCTCGCTAAGTCACTCGCCAGTACTACCAAAACAAATATTTAATGTAGGTATGAAAATTTAAAGTGGAATTCTCTGGTGTTTTGCCTGCAACAGTAATTCTTTAAGGGACTTGAGATGTGAACAAACATTTTTTTCTTTTCCAAAACAAAACATAGTAAAAAAATATTCTACGTTGGTATGAAAATCTAAATTGGAATTCTCCAGAGTTTTGCTGGCAGTTAACCAGTGATTCTTAAAGGGACTTTAGATGCGAACAAACAATTTTTGGGGATTTTATTTCAAAACAAAACATTGCAAAAGATTATTCCTATAGGATTCCAAAAATGAGTATCTTTAAATATCAACAAAAAACCCTTACAACACAATTGGGTATGTATCTCCAGGTATGCACTTAAAGACCCTACAACACAACTGATAAATTGTAACCGAGTAAGAGACTTTGGTGTAAATGTGTAATCAAACAGTTACATGTAGTTAACAGCTAGCTTTCCATGTTGATTTGGCCATATTGGCCACGGAATGTATCTTGAAGGAAGTAGACAGTATATATATTTTTTCTTCGGAACTGTAAATAGATTATCCTATTTATAGATGTATTAAAGCCATGGTAGCTGATTACAGATTTGGATACCATTGTATTCAGACAGGTAACACTTACGGATTAGTCCAACTTGAATGTACTGATCTGGTCTCCTTAAACAACATCCTGGTGGGAAGAGAATGTCACATCAATCAATACAAACATGCAACTCACATTAAGCTAAAACTTGTAAATCATAAATATTCTAAATTATGAAATTACCAAATAATTGTTGTAATATATGAAATATTGAAGTACTGTACCACTTCAAGTCTTAATGCTTTGAATTTTTTTCAAATTATTTTTACAACACCTTAACCCTTTCACCACTGTCGACCATAATGGACTCATCCAGATCAATGCATGGTAGAGTTTACTAAAGTTACATCGGGGTGAAAGGGTTAATTGTAACTTTCCACTTGAATTAGGACAAAGTCAATTTTCACATGGGATATTTATCATAAAATCTACAATCTAAAACTTTACTGTATATCATGAAACATTTGGAGTCATTTTACTGTTAAACACTTCATTTTCTACTGATAAAACTTCAATGGTTTATACTGGTACATAGCAGCATCAGTTGTACATGTACAAATGTGTTGCCGAAATGAACAGTATATATATATATATATGGGTCAAAGAAGTAATATAGACGGTAAAATCCCATATAACACTGGATTCTCCTGCACTCACTTATTTGATAATTACATGCATTATTCCTGCAAACCAAAAGAGGCGACTAAGTGGGACCCCCTGCTGTGACTTAGATCCATCAGTATTGAGAGGCGACTAATGAGACATTCCGTAGCAGATTGGAGATTTTTCACATTTACCGGGCCAGATTTCCAAATGCACAGTTCCACGTTTTTGATATCTCTCGTTGACTCACTTTATATGACTGCATCTTGCGCAAGAATAGGTCCTCTACATCAGTGTTGCTTGTCTGCGATGCTCTCAGCTTAATTGCTGCCTTCGGCTGTCTTTAGCCGAGGGGACTATTGGTTTTATATAATAGCTATATTTTCAATTATAGTATATCAATTCTATCTTCTTGTAATATGATGTATATGTACATGTAACTGTTCTGTTTCACTGTGTCTTGAAAAAGGAGCGGATTGCTCCGAAAAATTGACAACCTAAACTTGTCCACACTGTTGGAATTACTTCTTTGCCCCATATATATATAGAAAAAATAAGATTAACGACCTACTAAAAAACTAGCTGCTTTCACCCTTCACAGGGCTCTTCACTTGAAGGGTGAAAGCAGCTAGTTTTTTAGTCGGTCGTTCATCTTATTTTTTCTATATTTACTTCCTTCACATGGACATTTAATCCCTTTTTATTATATATATATATATATATATATATGATAAACTTGCCTTGTCTGCATCCAGCCTTTGGGCCAGAGCGGCTTGACCTCGTTCTCCAGGAATGACTTTAGGTATTCCTCGTTGGTTTCTGTCTTGTTCTTGGCTAATTCACATAGCTTCATTTTACACCTCGCTACCTCACACAACAGCACCCTGACAGACAATAGAAATGTTAGTCCGGATATTCCAGTTTTTGTAGGTTACTCACAAAAACCATACAGGATATTCATAAGATAAACAATTACAGATTGAAAATCACTTAATTGTTGGATTCTCGCTTAACTCATTCACCCCCGAAGACACATTTAAACTCCTCCAATTCAAAGGTTGGAAAAGTTCATTATGAAATTTCAGGGTTGAATGAGTTCATTTGACTTTTTTTGTTTTTGTTTTGAACTATTGGAAATTTAAGATATAGCACATGTGTCTTTACATCAGGCATTAGCAATGGCACAGATTTGTTGTTACATAAAAGGTTTTATCATATGAATACCATGTTATGCAGCGTCATAAAGCCATCACATAAATTATGTTTATGTAAAGTGTGTAATATCATTCCGGAAATGACATCACAAGCGAAAAGGAACAATCGATGTGACGTCATGTCATTGTGAAGCGGACGCAATTTTCATCGTTTCAGAGGCGGCCAAGTGCAAAATATTCGTTTCAGATCACAATAATACAGTTTACTTTGTATTATATGATAAAAAAAATCTGTCCATAACTTTGTATTATATGATAAAAAGAATCTGTCATTCGTTTCCCTTCATGTTAGATTTACGATAATCGTTTTGGAGCCAGAGGCTCGCAAACATATGAAAAATCCAAAACTAATATAATAAATCTAATATGAAGGGAAACTTATGACAGATCCTCTATTTATTATATACCTACAAATGTTCTTGATCTACGTTATCTGTTCCTGTTATGTCTAGTACTCGTACAAAGTGTTTATAAACAAGATTGTGCAAGACAAAAGAACGAAAAGTTATATCTAGTCTATGAAACCTCACTTACCGTAAGTTCTCTGTCCATTCAAACTTTTTCCGTGGGCCATTCACTCGTTTCTTTCCTCCAGTCGCCTCTGGTCCTTTCTCCTCATCACTGTCATCACTGTTATTTTTCTCTTTTTCTTCCTTTTCTTTATCCTTTTCCCCTTCTTTGTTTCCCTCCGCAGCTTCTGCCTCTTTCCTTATTGAGATAAAAAATATTCTTGAATTTTGAGGAGAGTTAAATCACTTTCTCAGGAATGATAAAAAATGTTCTTCTTAAGGTCTGAAGCTCTACCATCTTAGCTCTGTAATTACTGTCTACACTTCAAAGTCGATATAAAATCAGAAGTCTGCGACGTCATTTCATTGTCATTGTATGACTAAACAAAAGTTCTTTTTGCATTAATCAAATGCAAAATACGAGTAGTAAATTCACTGGTTAATATCAGACAACCATGTGTCAGATAAATGAAAACCATTGCAGAAATGTAATAACTGTAATTTCTCTCATTTCCGTGCGTGTAAGATAGAGCTGTCCAGGATAAGAAAGGGGTGTAATAAATTTCTATCTTACACCCCATTTCACGTGACGTGACGTCACAATGACTCAACAATGACGTAACGCCACAAATTCTGATGCCCCAATGTGGAAGAGGCGACGTAATGAAATTAAAACCTTTTGCGATATATTCACCATACACAAAAGAAAGATGAGATTAATTTTTCTGCACAAACTTTGTTTGCAAATATATGGTACGCTTAATCTCACTGACAGATTCGTTTTTGTCAAAAAAGCTCAGGGGAAAAGTTAATATTTTCAAAATGGTAGCCAGTCCAAACACATTTTCATGGTTTCTGAGCTTATTCTGGTAGAGAGAATGAGAGAAAAATACTCTTTCATACTCAAAGGTGTAGGATAGGGAAATTCCACCCTCAGGATTTTCAAATTTGGCAAAATTTTAACCCCTCGGGGTGGAATTTCCCTATCCTACACCCCTGGACTTGAAAGAGCCTTAAAATGTGAACCATGTCTTCACTTTTCATCATGGACCCATCCCCTATAAGAATGTATGGAATGACCAATGTGGGGCTCCTTAACTCATTCACCCCTGAAGACAAGTTTGAACTCTTCCAATTCAATGGTTGGAATAGTTTATTATGAAATTTCAGGGGTGAATGAGTTAATGGAGAGTATCTACCCAACAACTTGTGTGTAAAGGGTCCATGGTATGATCACTTTCTTCTGTGAATTTAATGATTAACAAGACAAATGTTTATAAATTAAAACCTTAGAACTTGCTGTATTAAATGACACTTATTTCATTAACTCATTCACCCCTGATGACACATTTGAACTCTTCCAATTCAAAAGTTGGTATAGTTCATTATGAAATTTCAGGGGTGAATGAGTTAATACTTATTGATCAGTACTATATATATACAAACAACAACAAAGCTGGCAACCGTTGAAGCATACTTTTGCAGACTCCACTTTTGGTACTCTGCATCGTGTTTCTCCTGTATAGAAGGCATCACAGCATTGACAGCTAGACAAATAGAACACCATAATCATAACACACTAAAAAGTTTCATCAAGATACTGTAAAACAATATATTAAGCAAAAGATATGTCTCTGTGTGGAATTTACTTTGCTTGTTAACCTTTTCATCACTATGTAACTTTAGTAGACTCTACCATGCATTGATATGGATGAGCCCATTATGGCTTACAGTGGTGAAAGGGATAATATTCTGAAAACTGGGAATGGGAAACTTAAAATAAAAACTTAATTTTGTGTCAAAATCACTTGGTGGCATTTTTTTTAATGTGGAATTTAGGTGCTGGTGTATAAAATTTGCAGCTAATTTTACATGTTTTATAAATTTCCTTATCTATAAATAAACATTTTGAAATTAGGCAAAGACAGATTTTAAATTCCGAACAATTTTGGTATTCTGTGGTGCAAACCGTGAAACAGAAATGGTTAATTAGAAGAACAACATATTTAGTGTTTCTAATGAAAAGTTAGAACTTTGCTTATTAAATGCCTGGTATGACCGTATTACTGATAAATTAAAAGTGGATCGTACCATCCCTGAGTTTCTGAAGGGGTTCCCTAACCACGTCATCCTGTTGATTGATGCGTAACTTCTTGGCACGTTTCTGGAGAGTCTCTTTCCCACAAGGCAGGAACGAGGCTAGATGAGCGTAGATGGTTGTACGGTGACCACATGGTAGTTGTCGACAATGTAACTCCACTCTGGGTAGAACGTGACATTACGATGAAAACATTTTTTCCAGCCAACAAAATCACATTACGATTTACCTATAGGAAATCAGTTTCACTCGCAAGCAGTACAGCAAGCCAAACTTCAGTGCATTCATATTCTCAAAGACTATCTATTATTCCTATTGGTAATTGGTCATATTTTGTAAATTAGAAATACAGAAAAATATTCTTAAAAAAGTACTTAACACGTATCTTTGTAAATCTATGAAGGTTCTTATCTGTATTGAAGTGAATGCACAAAACATCGGGTTTCTTATATGGTATTTTATTAAATAGGTCAGACGGGTAGATTCCCCCCACCAGACAATTGCAAGAGATAACACTTAAAGTCACTTGTAATTTACATATATGTGTCATTTCTCACATTGTTACAGGGGAGACAATTACCTATTTGGTATAGATTGTTTGCCCTTTGGAAAAATCTACAACATGCTCGAGAGTGCAATAATTGTATAACGAACCACTCAGAGAGAATATTTCAATTAACAGCTTAATCATCATAACAAAAACTTTAGTTTTAACCAAGTGTGTAAACCAGACTTAATAAGCATGATATCAAACAAACTAACAATTACATTAACAATTTAAGTAACAATTTTTTGTTAACTGTAATTGTTCAATAATTCAGTTATATGCACCCGCACTTGCTAAGTGTGAAAATCTATTAAAGAAATTATGACTCATAAAGATCAGGAGATTAGGGACATTTCAAACCAAGTAATAAGCTGCCATTGGAATCAAGTTTAATTTAGAAATTACTACAGAAACCAAATATCAAAGTTCACTTTGACAAAGTTTGACTACAGTACAAAAGACAAATTTTACCCAGTAACTATTTACGACAACTCCAGATCTAGAGCAGTTTGATAGAACAGAATATTGTAATCTTAAATCATGTTATACTCCTGGTAAACATACATCTGTATGACTTGGCCCCACTTTTACAAGAAAACAATAATATATTTGAAAATTTGAGAAGAATGTTTTAATTTATGAATGCTATTCAAGTTAAGAATATTGATGAAATTGGGCCTGATGCCAAGAATATACAATATACAGTTTGAAACTGCTAGAAAAATAAACTCATTTAGATCATATTGTACAACCACTCTTCATTAATTCAAAATCTATACATTCAACGCCGAGTACACTGTAGTAAATATTGGTATTAGTGGTTAGACTACAGAATAAACCATCGTACTCACTTCAATAACATGGAGTTGACTTCGTTGGAGAAGAATTTACACTTGCCGTCCTGTGAGTGTTTAGCAGCCTAAACATCAACAAATACAAGTTGTTATTGACTGAACCATTTTTTTCCTTCACACAAATTGGGACCAAGATCTGACCTGAATATTAACTCATTCACCCCTGAAGACACAATTGAACTCTTCCAATTCAAAAGTTGGAATAGTTCATTATGTATTTTCAGGGGTGAATGAGTTAAATCCAAATATGATCCCAATTTCTCAGAAATAAGATTAAACATCAGTTTTCTAAAAATAAATTTTGCGCTAATATCACCACTTCTCATTTATGTACACTAAGGTTTACATTCAAGGAGGATATTCAGTGGCTTGTAAAGACGAAAATATGGTAACAAAATTACATATATCCAAGTGAAACATGTTTACAGTTGACACTGGAATATCATTTCAGTTTATTATATTACCTGAAACTGCATAAGTTTGCATGTGAATAGTTAAATGAAATATAAAACTTTCTTTTACATATGTATTTGGTTAACAATGTGCCAAGTAATACGATGTGATTTACAATGAAATGTAAGTGTTAAATAAATAGGACACAAAGATGGGTGAAGCTCAATGAATTAGGTATATTTTGGTACAGCTTTTCTTTCAGTTTCAGCATTAATAAATTCATGTAATTGGAATAGGGCTTTAGTGATTAACGTCAAGTTAAGTCGATTAATACACACCAATCAACACAAAACATGGTTCATAGCCCATAAATGAAATTATGGTAAAATGAAAATGTGATATATGAAAACTGTAAATCTTCCATTTTTCTGAGCCATATGTCAAATAATTGTTTTGCAAAAATACAAGAGAAATATTGGCAAATTTCGAATAGATCTTAAACAGTAACTTCAGCAGAACAGTTCAATAGGAGATATACATGCCGTTAGTAAATATAAACAATATACAACAATATGATTTGTAGAAGAAAACGTATTGTATAAAATGCTTTTTGAATATGGTCAATCAAAATATCAATTGGTTTTTATTGTCTCTGAATTTAGAGTAGGTGGTTTACCAAATCATTTTGTATTGCAACATCCTTTTACAAAAACTTTTATTCTGCTTTGAATAGCGACTCTAGAAGAAATAAAATAAAATAAAAAGAACTTATATTCCGTTATAACAAATACACATTCATACTTTTTGGTCTGAAAAATTATTCATCCAGATAAAACAAAACTGGACCCATATTCTTGAAACCATTCTCATGCTCAAACTCTGATTCCGTGCTCAAGCACAATTTCTTGTTCCGGTGATAAATAAATTCATACTTAATATTTGGTTAATGATTTGAAAGAATTTTGTTGAGACCTCAAGCTGAATACCGTTTCAAATGTTACAAATAACAATTTTAACGTTTCTCGTGACTTGTGCAAGTTGCAAGAAAATTGGGTTGAGCACAGAATCTATGCTTGAGCATGAGAATGGTTTCATGAATACAGGCCCAGGACATATGCTATGATACACATCTGATAGTATGACAATGGTGAAATTAAATGCGTGATAGGTGAATATGGATATCAGTGGGTAAGGTCAGTGGATCATTGATGGAATGTGTTCCACAACATACAACATTTACCTCTTTTAACTTTTCAATAGTGTCCGAGAGGTGCTGTGGAATTCCGGAGGGTAGTTTAGGGATTTGTGTAGGATCGACAGCCTTGGTTTCCCCAGCCTCCCTGCTGTTGGAATCCTCCTTGGAGTTGGTAGGCACGCTATCCACGGACACGCACATTTTATCGGATTTCCCATCCTGGGAAGAATCGTTACTTTCCTGACTGTCAGAGTTGAGATCGTTAAAGACGGAGGTAGGTGTAGCGGTCGACTCGGTCTGTTGCTTCAGCAGTTCGCCAACAGTTGGAGAGAATTTCTTCCTGTGATTCAAACAATATGAGTAAAATATCATCTAAAAATAGAAATTTTACACAGTAAATGTTTTTGTTAAAGCTTCATTTTCAAGGTTAAGTTGGTCACACTACATAATAAGAACTGTATATCTAGTAGTGATATTCTGTGCAAAGTGAACGAAGCGTTCTATTAAAATCTGGTCACACTGTCCGTTACCAAATCTTTACATACATTCTAAACTTTTTTTCAAATGCTCTTCATAAGATAAACTGGTTTTTATTTACCATTTAAAAGATCCAGGCTAGATATGATTCCATGACATGATAGAAGTGTAGAATACAAATCTATGCCTCCAATTTATATTCAAAATCTCATTATGTTGCAAATTTTAGATGCTGTTGATGCCACTGTCTCCCAACCTCAATGGACAATTTACATAGCAATGTATTTTTAACAAAATAATACATGCTTCACATTTAGAAATCATAAAATTAAAGATAAAATACTGATAATGTCTTTTATAGCATATATCAGATATATACCACACTTTATTATCTATAAAAAAACCCACTTTTTTCCAGATATTATTAAAATCTTTTTAACAAGTACTCCGACATCATCAAACATAAAAACAAATTATCTATAGCTTCATACTTTTTGAGTTTCTCCCTTTCTTCTGGTTTTTTAGGTTTCTTGAATGACTTTTCTCCACCTTCTCCATTCATCAGCTTCTTCTTCTTCCTTTTCTTTTCTTCACCCTCCACACCATCTTTTATCTTCCGCTTCTGAAGCATTATTGGCTTATTGATGAATGATAAAAAAATCCAATTTTCCAACTTATTTCTTACCACAGAAAGTCCAATATGTTCAACAGGTTAAAACATTTAACTCATTAATCCAGAATGTTTACTTCTACATAAAGAAATGCAGAAAGTTACCAAACACATTGAGATTTAAAAGACAGGTCAGGCGATATCCTTAATTTGAATATTTTGATGAAAGTTTCGCCAAAAAGTCCAGTAGCAACTGGACAGTAGGCTTTGTCTAAAATTCATTAATAAATTTCTTACCTTTACTTTGACTACAACTTTGTTGCTTTCAATTGGCTTCACTTCCTTGTCCGAATCAGAATCTGAGGCAATCACCTGTCAATACACAAATAAAATCACAATTAATAAAAGACAAGATTGGGCCATTACAGTACCAAGGATGAATTCTGTTGAATAACATTTTTTTTTTTTTTTTTATAATTTTCAAAAGGAACATTAAATGAAACCCTTGCATAAGCTGTTCATTTTTATTATAAAAAAAAAAGAAGAGAAATGTGACGTCTCAATACAAATATGATATACTGGTGCTGAAATTTGAAGTATGACCTGCTAAACTTAATGATAAACTTTCTTTGTCAGTGAACGTTTGACTTTGATATAAAACATGATCTCTGGTCAGTCTACCTGCTTCTTCCTCTTCTTCTTGAGTGGATTCGACCTTTGAAAAGCATCCATAGAGTCGTCGGAGAGTTCCCGGAATTCCAGCTTTCCGGAATTAATGTAGAATCCACCGAGACGAGTGGTCAACGTAGAAGGCACTAACTCGTCGTACTGCAAGTAAAAAAGTAAACCTGTTAATCAAACTACTACAGATATAGGTGGAGAAAAACGCGAGTGAAAAGAAAACCTGTTAATCAACCTACTACAGATATAGTTGGAGAAAAACGCGAGTGAAAAGTAACCCTGTTAATCAAACTACTACAGAAATAGGTGGAGAAAAACGCGAGTGAAGAGTAAACCTGTTAATCAACCTACTACAAATATAGGTGGAGAAAAACGTGAGTGAAAAGCAAACCTGTTAATCAACCTACTACAGGTATAGGTGGAGAAAAACGCGAGTGAAAGGTAAACCTGTTAATCAACCTACTACAGATATAGTTGGAGAAAAACGCGAGTGAAAAGTAACCCTGTTAATCAAACTACTACAGATATAGGTGGAGAAAACGTGAGTGAAAAGTAAACCTGATAATCAACCTACTACAGATATAGGTAGAGAAAAACGCGAGTGAAAAGTAAAACTGTTAATCAAACTACTACAGATATAGGTGGAGAAAAATGAGAGAAAAAAGTAAACCTGTTAATCAACCTACGACAGATATAGGTGGAGAAAAACGCGGGTGAAAAGTAACCCTGTTAATCAAACTACTACAGATATAGGTGGAGAAAAATGTTAGTGAAAAGTAAGCCTGTTAATCAACCTACTACAGAGATAGGTGGAGAAAAACGCGAGTGAAAGGTAAACCTGTTAATCAACCTACTACAGGTATAGGTGGAGAAAAACGCGAGTGAAAAGTAAGCCTGTTAATCAACCTACTACAGAGATAGGTGGAGAAAAACGCGAGTGAAGAGTAAACCTGTTAATCAACCTACTACATATATAGGTGGAGAAAAACGCGAGTGGAAAGTAAACCTGTTAATCAACCTACTACAGATATAGGAGGAGAAAAACGTGAGTGAAAAGTAACCCTGTTAATCAACCTACTACAGTTATAGGGGGAGAAAAACGTGAGTGAAAAGTAACCCTGTTAATCAACCTACTACAGATATAGGAGGAGAAAAACGCGAGTGAAAAGTAACCCTGTTAATCAACCTACTACAGTTATAGGGGGAGAAAAACGTGAGTGAAAAGTAAACCTGTTTAATCAACCTACTACAGATATAGGGGGAGAAAAACGCGAGTGAAAAGTAACCCTGTTAATCAACCTACTACCGATCTAGGTGGAGAAAAACGTGAGTGAAAAGTAACCCTGTTAATCAACCTACTACAGATATAGGAGGAGAAAAACGTGAGTGAAAAGTAAACCTGTTTAATCAACCTACTACAGATATAGGTAGAGAAAAACGCGAGTGAAAAGTAAAACTGTTAATCAAACTACTACAGATATTCCGTCTTTGCGTATTGCAGAGTTATCTTTTCTTGGGAGCAGGTATTGATTGGTACGTCATTGGCTTGTCAGAGGAAATTACGTCGTTTTCTCAAAAATTGATGACGTTACTCTCTCCAACCAGTGACGTAACAATCAATACCTGCTCCAAAGAAAAGATAACTCTGCAATACGCAAAGAGGGAATAGGTGGAGAAAACAAATGTGAGTTAATATTTCTACCAAGGTCTAATATTTCTATCAACATTAGGTCTTATTTTCTCCCCCTTCCATTGGAATTGACACAGATTACTTTATATTAACATCAGATGTAATACTCGAATCACAATCAGGGTAATCAATGCTCTTTGCTAAATAATTTGGACTTAAGTGTGCTATTCTAGTTAACTTGAAGTGGTTTTTTTTTTGGCTAGTTTTTACAGCTGAAAAGTCAAAACAGGCTGGTTCCTCTTGTGAGAAAATGGTTTATTTTTCTAAAACAAGGGAAAAATGAGGTATATCTTCCCAAATTCAACAAGAAAAATAATGCTGTATATTCCCCACTTCATGCATAAACAGGCTGTTGTAAATTTAAGGTAGAAAAACACAGACTTGTTCTCCCAAATCTGACAAATTATATATCCTGTCCAAGGGAAATATTTACTTTTATTAGATACCTTCATATGTGTGTCGAACATATGAAAATACCACCCTCAGGTTATAAACTTTACTGATATCTGATGCTTTGTTCCGTCTTCAATGTGCATATATATACACAAAAGATTATGTTTCTGTCCTAGTTAACCTTCATTGGCAAAAATAGAAGTAAAATGACCAAGCCATTCTAAGGAGTAAAAAAGCGTTCTCTCATGTTGGTGGCCATGAACACAACAATACCTGAATTTACGACATTGCATGGAAAATCATAGGATGTTCAATGGCAGCCCACAAGGTGCTGTTGAGTTTAATAAATGAGATATCGTCAAAAGTTATTTCCATATTGGTATAATATACAATAAGATGAAAAGAAAAGTCGTCAGAATTTCAGCGGCATCTGTTTTACTGCAAGGACTAATTAATCAAAAGATGTTTAGTCACAATTGATGGACGTTTACTACTTTTACCTATAACACTATGACACATTACAGAATGACTCAATGAGCTGGCCTAGTCTATAAGTCTTACAGCCTCAGAGTTGTCGATAAAAGGATCGTTTTCATCGTATCCTTCTCCAAGGTCAATAACCTCCATCATCGGCTTCTTCTTCTTTTTCTCTCCTGGCTTGGGACCCTGTAAACACAGCAGACAGAAAACTTGTACCCAGCACGCTCTCATTCTTAAAATATTCACAACAGATTCAAAATCAACATTATTGATCTATATATGGAACAAATAAAGCCAAAATATAAAGCTTCCTGTTTGATCATGGATAAATTAAAGATACTACTGCAAAATGGTTTCTGATCAAAATGTGACAAAGTGATGACACCATATTATATTTAACTCATTCACCCCCGAAACTTCCTTATGAACTATTCCAACCTTTGCATTGGAAGAGTTCAAATGTGTCTTCAGGGGTGAATGAGTTAAAGTCAGTATCAAATGTTCAACACTGTACATATAACTTCCTCAATATAGTCTTTTATAACAGTAGTACAGATCTATACTGATACAGTTGAGTTGCTAGATATAAAACGCGTACATATTTCTCCTCAAACAGTCTAGCAATGGCCGCCACCTCGTCGGGATCGTCTTCATCCCCAAATGGTCCTGACAAGTCATTCTTCTCCTGGTCTCCATCCTCTTCACTCGGTGACTTGTTCTCTTTACGTATACGCACTCCATTCTTGACCTTCTGTGGAAGAATAAGTTACAGATTAAACCCATGATTTAATACATTTAAATCTCGTTATACTTGTACTCCTAACATTTATCCAACGAATTCCTGACATTATAAAGGGATCTAATATATATAATGAGGAAGAAGTAGTACAAAGGAACAGCTACAAAAAATGGAAACTTCTGAAGAAGCCTTCACCTGATGAATAACTGCAATGTTGGTTTGAAAATCCAAAGTGTGCAGTCAACATAATTGATATCACAATACATTTAGATACAGAAATGAACCTGCTATTGAAATATGTATTGCAATATAATGAACCAGGCCATGTCATTCCCCCCCCCCCCCTTCCCTGAAATGGTGTCAATGTCATCATTAAACAATTGCTTGGTTGCAGTTAACCAACAGACTTACTAAAAAAAGGCACCAACAAAAACTTTGTTTTTTTCAACATTTGAGGAAAAAACTAAAAAAAACTTTCTTGTTGAAAAAATAACTGGCACTTAGTGTTTTATCATTAAAAAAATAAGATTTCTAAAATCAATAAAACTCCTACCTCATACCTACCCACTGTGACTGAAAAAAAGCTGAGAAGGGGAACTACAATTTTTTTATTTTTAAGGATGGCCTTAATTTCTTATGTGTTGTCAAAACAAACACTGTCTAACTCAATCAGGTCACACATATATATATATATATGGAGCATATACAGATTAACATTTACATTGAACCAATCGATATCATAAAATATGAAATTTCGACCTTTTCCCTACAGAGTTTTGCAGCTCTGGGACAATAGGGTATAGGTATTTAAAACATTTCATTTTTTATTGTACCTTTTTTCCAGATGATAGAAATCACCTCTTCTCCCATTGTACTACTGGTATATATATATATTTTCTCTACATTATGATATATATCAAAAAAATTAAAAACACACTTTTAAATCTATCAAAGAATATCTAGATCCCTTCATCAATCGTAAAATATGTATACATGTACCTTAATTTATCTAGACCAGCACCTATGTACACCGTCCTTAAAAAAAAATGGTTGAAGCTTTTTTTCTTCCTTTCACCCCAGTGAATAAATTGTTTTAGTCAGATTATAAATATATAGCCAAGGGGCCCCAGGATGGTTATTATAATGCCAGGAGATGGGTACATAAAATATATATATACACAACCACAGTTTTATTTGGCAGCCGCATCATATATACACATACAATATAAGTCAGATCCTACAGGTGTATTTTTATAGAGTTAGGATGATCATGGACCCGTACATTGTATAAATGTGCAACAAAGCAAGAAATTATCATAAATAATGCAGCACTGTTAACACCCCTGGTGGCTGACTGCAGCAGGTGTGAGGGTACATCGATTCTCTCTCCCGTAACTAGACATGTGTATATAGGATAAGCTAGCCAGATATATATAAAGGTTACACGAGTGGTTGTTGAGTATGGTATTTATTTCACTCTCGTTAGTTAATTTTCAAAAGTTGCAAAAGGACACTAGCTTTAAATAGCGAGTGTCTTTCTGTAACTTTTGAAAGTTAACTAACGAGAGTGAAATATATACTATACTCAACAACCACGAGTGAGTCGTGTGATCTGTTTCTACCACAACCTCAGTCAGAAACAGCTGGAGTGTGACCTGATTTGAATAACATACACACATGTGTTTGTTGACAAGGCTGGCGTAGTGATATTATACTCATATGTAAAAAGTCACTCATTAATATTCAAAAATGACTTTTTGTTTTTACAAATTTAATAATTGTCAAAATAAATGTTTTGGCAACAACTTTGTGAAAAAAATTAATAGATGAACGTCTTTAAGTATTGAGAGTATGCAGTATTGCCCGCAGACTATATGCGCGTAAGCATATCGTACGAAGACTGCCTTCCACCAAGTGATGAAGATGAACTAATCGCTGTCAATGTCCAAAACCATAGGCCTGGGACGGTTTTTCGTGACGGTTCTATCGTTGACGTTTATAATGAAAGTTCAGCCATAGTCAGACCTTCCAAATAGCGATAAAGGGACGTTGGGAGAACAAAATCTTTTCTGACACTGTGACAGATCATGTTTTGGTTTCACAATTGCAACCAATCAAAACTCTGGAAGGTCATATATACCACGTGTGGTGTATTTTATAACTCATATTTATCTAACAGTCTGCATGTTTATAATTAAAGCTGTTGAACCATACAAAGAAAATAATTCAAGTGTTATGTATTATATTCTTTGTATGGTTCATTTTTAAAGTGACCGCTAACATTCATTAATATAATTTAGATGCGCAGCAATGCAATATGCCCACATGTACAACACTCACCCTTATCCCAGTACCAGCTTGGCCCACAAAGCTCATTCTTACCCTAGTACCTGCAGCTTGGCCCACAACACTCATCCTTACCCTAGTACCTGCAGCTTGGCCCACAACACTCATCCTTATAATTACCCTAGTACCTGCAGCTTGGCCCACAACACTCATCCTTACCTTAGTACTTGCAGCTTGGCCCACAACACTCATCCTTACCTTAGTACCTGCAGCTTGGCCCACAACACTCATCCTTATAATTACCCTAGTACCTGCAGCTTGACCCACAACACTCATCATTACCCTAGTACCTGCAGCTTGGCCCACAACACTCATCATTACCCTAGTACCAGCTTTTCGTTGAAAAATACCAGTTAGATTTGTTGTTAATGCTAAATTAAAGCTGACAGTGCAAGTTTAAAAGCTTTAAATTGAGACTATTTTTTTCTTTTTCTTTCTGGTTTTGAGATCTTCTCCGGTGACTATCTCTAGATCTTCCGACTATCTTTTCTAAGGAAGTGCCAAAATTTTAGTTTGTCCTTGCTTGGTATTGAGTATATGGGTCTTGCAAATTTATTGAAGTTGTTCAGGTAAAATTAAAGACATTCAAATGCTAATACATGTACATAGTCCAATAGCTGAGATTCTTAAGTTGCCAAACATTATGCTTGCTAATTGTGTTTGGCAACTTACTCAGAGGGTTGAGATCCCCCTCATCTCACCCCGAGTTAGTGGGTGAATGATTTTTTTCGTGGCCAAAGTATTGTTGATGCGATTACAATACACTGCTGACGTGAACTGTTTAGACATGCAATTTTTTGACTGGAAAACCCTGATGGACACCAGAAAAATGTGGATACACCAGTCAAGTGCGAGACATAATAGAATCTATCACTCCTCTGTGATGTAGAAATCCCAACTCAATGATAATTTTTTAAGTTTAGCACAAGGCTTTGTTGAGAGCTAAACTACAAGATTCTTATCCTGAGTGTCGAAATTCCGCTGTCTGCATCACACAAGAATGATTGAATATTTCTCTCCAAAAAAAAATCCTCTCACAAAAATGATTCGTCCTTCTAATGGTGGATGCACATGCATGTGATATGTGTAACAAAATTGATGACACAACCTCGATTACGTACACTGCACATAAATTGATGACACCTAAGTGATGTCCCCGAATGAAAGCGTGTATGAGGTCTATGTCTTTCCTTAGGTAGGTGAAAACAAGTTTATCTGTTCTCTAGCAAAAACAGGAATGCACAGGAAGTGTGGGTGAGAAGGATAGCCAACTCTGTGAAAAGTTTGAGTACATCTGTGCAGGGTATTTAAATGAACTGGATTTCAATCAGTGGAGTGGTTTGGTTTGTTTGTGTTTCACGTCCTATTAACAGCTATGGTCATTTAGGATGTGCCAGGTTTTGGTGGTTATAGGAAAGCCAGATCTAGAGTTCCAAGTACCTGGCGACTGCCCCATGGAGGTCTCGAACCTAATCAATATGTTTGTATTTAATTTTTAATTTTAAATCTGTTAGAATATGGTAAATGTATAAAAAGAAAGTAAAATAAATATAATCAGAAAAGTCAAACACCTATCTCCTCATCTTTGTGATATTGACTTTCTGATGATTTCCAATCACCCCTCACCTTTCCTCGGACATTATCTATTAATCCTAGGTGAAACTCAAAGTACCTGAAATGGATCACCAAACATTACAATCATATAAAATTCAAAAGATGTGTTCAATAATGGTTTTATCAAGGGAAGAATTATATTGATGCGCTCACAAAAGATATTGTAAAAAAAATAAAAAAAATAAAAATAAAGAAAAATGATGTCACAAATTAGTTTTTAACTTGCATTTTACGATTTCTTCACTTCAAACGAACAAATCTTTCCTAGGCTCTCAACATTTCAAAATGCAAAATGATCTTTGGAATTTGTTAGCAATTTGTCGCATTACTTTGCCTACATTGACCATTATAGGCTATAACTTCATGAATGAATTTTTGTAATTTGTAACGTTACATTAAGTTTTGGTCATAAATTTATTTCTTTAATGACCCCCCCCCCCCCCCCCCCCCCCCTTTACATAATGTGTGGATCATCTAACGTTTCAACCAACTTATTTATTTTATTTTATTTTTATGCTTGCAGTTAGTAGAACCATTTATTACAAATTCCTGAAGTCAAACACTCATTTCCCCTTCTCGAAATATTAGGCCTAACTACAACTCTTTTCATTACGTAAAGCAAAGAAGGAACAATACGTAAAAGCTTCATCAGAAAAGTACTTCTTTTCTATTAGCACTAACACTACAAACACGCACACAAAAACAGATTTCTAAAAAAAATACGTGTACGTACGCGCATTCATGCACGTGAACGTACGCGCACGCTGCCGCGCGCACACACGTGAGACCGCTCACCCCCGGGACCGGGTGTAGCGGCGAGAACAAAAGCCCGCCCCCGTTGAAGTCGCACTGATGTGAACGGCTGACTGACGACCCTACCGCTGTAAACACGGCGCCACCCCCAGCTAATACACGTTACACTCCATACACCACTCCACTGATAGCCCCTCTATTCGCCAGTCATATTATCCCGTACAGTGACTGCATAAAAGTTAATCAATATTCGATAATTTAATTACTCCCTAAATATCTACCTACGTGCAGAATCCGACAAAAGCGACAACGCTGCACGTTTTCGTCTGCTGTCGCGGACCCTTGTCGTGTATCAATACACACATCACCTTTATCAGTGTTGACCCACTTTCCGATCCGGAACAGATTGCGCACGCGCTCTCAAATATATTTTACAAAGTCATCTTTTCCAAATACAACATAAAAATACCTTTACAACATCAACTAAATGATTCCGCTTACTTTACATAGTGGTTCAACTATGGTCTGATTAAACTTCACAATCTCCGATAATCAACGTCCTACTTACCTGGATGACGTCATAGGTCAATTATTAATCGCATTTCACGTGGTTTTTACTTCTATATAATTTTGTTAGATTTCGTTCTATGTCTCCTCCACCACAACCCAAATTTTCCCCATCGAAGATTTCATGCTTGTTAACCTAGCATAGGCATGTCAACAACATATCCCATAAATACAGTCGACGTCACAAACTTTCCCCATGTAAAAGAGAAAATGCAACTATTTCAATCAATATAAACATATCAGGGGTAAATACAATTACAAAGGTCATTCAGAATGTGTTCTATTATAGTCTTAGTGTTTGCAAATATAAGCACCCTTCTCCAAAACTTCTATAAATCTATGGAAAATGTTCATTGGGAGTACCAACCAATCGGAACACAGCTCTGTTTCTGGCCGAGGGGAATATGTGCAGGATCGAGATATAAATAAATGTGTCACGTTAGCATCTAACATGGAAGACGAAGCAAACACGAGTAGATAAACCAATATGGCCAGGAAATAACTGTTCATCCATACTATAACATCAGTGCATTTTAACACGAAAATCATACGAAACCCAACTTTTGCATTCAGCGAAACCAAGCTTGATAACAACAATCCGACATGTCGGGTTGAAAGACACCGGGCGGGTGACGGCTAAGGGTTAGGAAAATGTAATGAAAGACGATTTCAGGGCACAAATGTTCAAAATGGCGTACAGGCAAGGTCTGGCTATATTGTAGGCAATTGAGAACATTAGACTGACGTAGTTCAGCCATTTTCTGAGCTTTTACATTGACTAAGAGGAAGGGGTGATGGAAAACAAACCGTTTTCTAGTAGGAATCCCCGAAAATAAAACTACATTAAACATTGCGTTAAACAGCAGCAAAGTACTTTAATTAATATTACTGGGTTGAAAACAAATGAAAGTATGTTTTCCATTGGTTTTTAAACATTTTGATAACTTACCGATTGCTTTTTCAGTAATTCTGTGTAAGAAAACTCCGAGCATGTTTCGTCGGTGGATTCTTTGAGAGATAGCACGAAACGTGCCGTACACACGGGCTTTTCTGAGTTTGTACTTTCTTTGTCATTATCCAAAGTGGTAAATTGTAATCTTCTGGGTTCCGCCATACTTCTGAATTAAAAGATCCATTGATACATAAGCGAAACTGATGAGAAATATTTCAATCTTTACACGAAGCTGGCGAATTGAACCGCCATTTTCTAGATGTATGACGTCACGAAATCACGACCTTCTGCCCGGAAGAGTCCATATCGCACGTTTGGGTATAAAAGGTAAGAAAAAACCGTTCCAATTAAATTATTAACAACAATATCAAACTACTTGGTATCTTTCATACTTCATAATTTTGTGTATGTAATAATTATAAGTATTTGAGCTGACATTGTATTTCAAACTTAAAATATTGAAAGGGAAATCCCTTTTAGCACTATAACGACTTACCTTTTATTTTGGAATATTCCGAATTCATAAGGAATCCCCTTCTAATAATAGGCACACGTCCCGAATAAAGCTATTTTTACAATAATACTAGTTTATTTACAAATGCGGATGAGAACGTAAATTTTATTTTGTTTGATGTAGTTCACGAGTACGTTTATTCAATTTTCATAACACCTGTACATTACTATGTTGGATATATGCATGCTATTTTTTTGTACATGACATTCAGAAAACAACCTAAGAAACCTGATAAAAAGTGGAAAAAATAAATCTGAAGTATTTTTT
Organism: Mizuhopecten yessoensis; assembly: GCF_002113885.1. Taxonomy (NCBI): domain Eukaryota; kingdom Metazoa; phylum Mollusca; class Bivalvia; order Pectinida; family Pectinidae; genus Mizuhopecten; species Mizuhopecten yessoensis. The sequence continues at coordinate 1,277,085 of NW_018405643.1, forward strand.
AAGCTGTATGTGAATATTTAAGTTTCCATCAATTAATTTTGCAAATGGTTTTAAAACTGCTGATTTGAAACAATTTTTATTTGGGAAAGGAATTTAACATACCATATCTTTGCCCTGCAATGTGATTTTTGAATTAAAATGTTATCAATCTGTCCCACAAATAAATGCCAAGATATAGACCTCAAGTTGTTGTTGTCATCATAAAAAATCTAAGCATGTTTTGTCTCAATCCTTTTGCAGTGGTAAAGGTTTAAGTGAATAAAATCGTTTAAAATGTGCATGTTGTAATTAATTGCATTTTTTTTCATGTCATATATATATTCATCGTTGTGGAAGATATTAGTTTGAATGTAATATTTGGTAGGAATAAAAAATGTGCAGTGGATCATAAATGCAGGTCTTGCCTAATTCTCCAAGACGACTGGGTACGACTTTCCTGAATCAGATCGGGAAAGGTCACTATTGGGGGATCACCTTTCTGACAATGCGAGTTTTGTCTAAGACTCTGGTTTCCTTCCATACAAAGACCCCCTGCACACTTGCATCTAGGCCATCAAGAGTGATCAAAGTTGTTTCATAATTGTCTGAAAATGAATAAACTTTGTAATGTAACATGCAGGCAGTCACCCAATCAGCTTACTGACCACGGTCAACGTTACTGAACTAGTGATGCGGTATAATCCGGGGACCTGCTCACTAGTTCAGCGAGGTTGAGCGTGCATGGTCAGTAGTTGGATGGGTGACCTGCCGTACGTTACATTTGGTGGCGTCGGTCTTCAAAAGACATGATGGTAACAGCTTGTATCGGTAATGATGACATTTTTACCACTATAGACAAACCTAAGTTTGAACTAGAAAGTTTACGGGACGAAGCTATTAGTTTTCAGACGTCTACATTAATGCCAAAATACCATTTACTATCCAGGGCAGCCCGACGAGTCCCCGAATTATATACTACAACACTGGAAAAGCTAGCTTGCCCGTAAGGCAGAATTTACCCCTCATAGACCTTAGCTATTGCACTATACAAATGTAGCGAAATCTGACTGGGTCGGTCGTCTGCGACCAGGTAGCTCAATTGGTAGTGTGTCCATCTAGAGTTCAAAGGGTCCTGGTTCGAACTCTGGTCTGGCCGAGCAATTTTCCTCTCCTGTTACAGTGGTGCCTGTGACCATCCCTTAATATGTTTCAAGTATTGGATGTATGCTTGGCAAGGGGATACCTGGGCCCACTTGTATAAAACATCTCAAAGTTCAGGAAAATCTCAAGCAATGTCTATGGGAAATCTTAGACTTGAAGAAATCTTAAGAGTTGAGATGTATTATACAAGTGGGCCCTGCACCTTGGTTGTAAGTAGTTGTTGTTTTCGGGGCAGAGACTTAGAAAAAGCGGGGGGGAATGTAGCGGAACTGGACTAGGTCAATCTTCAACTCCAAGGTAGCTCAATAAGTGGAGCCTCCTTCTCGAGTTCTGAAGTCCGGGTTCGAACCCTGGTCTTGCCATACAATTTCTCATCTCCTGTTACACAAACAAATATAGCAAGTCACAGGACTGGTAAACAGACAAGTACATGAGTTAATATTCAGTTGAATGCTGTCAATAATCGTCTATGGTAGATCTGGATCGTGTACGATGTAGATAAATGGTAAGTCAGCTGGATATCGTGGTGTAAAGAGTCTGTAATTTGATGGCTTCCAGTTTTGAATCCATACCTGTTGTTATTTTTGTCAGCTTCACTGTCGGTGCTCAGCATTTAAACACATTAATTCATTGTTAACTCATTCATCCCTGAAATTTCTGAAAGACTATTCAAACCTTTGAATTGGAAGAGTTCAAATGTGTCTTCAGGGGTGAATGAGTTAATGGGAGTGTTATAAAATAATAATCAAGTCAGCATTAACGATTATGAATTATGAATCATAGGGAAAGAGATTCCATTTTAGAAACAAGTTTAAGAATAATTAATTTTACCCCAGAAATTCCGAGCATTATATTAAAATATGTTGCTTAACTCAAAATCTGCTTCACCACATAACCAAGAATGTATGACAAGTATTTGTAAAAGATGTTTTACCTGACCATAGTCCAGTTTTGATGTCATCTTTGTTGTCTTGAATGTGGCTTCACAATGCCATGGTGCCATTCATATTTTTTGAACTCTTGACTCCACGATGTGTGACAATACATGCGGTAATACACAGAAATATATGACATGGGTGCACTCACTACACAATGTCTTAGTCATGTGATGAATAGGAGCTAGAATATAAGTTATTTAATTTGTGTTCAATCGCATGCCAATCTAATTAAATAATATCTTTGCATTGCTCCCGTTTACTGATATGTAGGATATAATCCTGACAAAAGCATATCAAAGAACAACATGCTATTTTCCCCGGTAATCTTGACGAGTGAATGGGTGGTCGAGTGGCGCAGTGGTTCGCCAAGACGGCTGGGGTTCGATTCCCCGATCGGACATGAAAAAGTATGAGGTCACCTGCCTGACCACATGGGTTTTCTCCGGGTACTCCGGTTTCCTCCCACAATAAGACCCCCGCGCGCTAACATCCGGGCCAACAAGAGTGATTGGTATAAGTTGTAACAACTTGTTTCATAATTGTTGTAAAAATAATAAAGTTTATATATTTACATGTGAAGGGCAAAATTAATACTGAACAAATATGGACTTTCCCAGTGAGGAGGGAAAGTTTGACAGGGTAAAACTTTCCCAGTATAGAGTATATAATGAGGCAGTTCCATTTGATTTTGTTAACAATTTCTGCAAAGCCAGTACACCTTAAACGTTCATGATGCTAGAATAAGTCTAAATCTGTGAAAATTTAAGAATCACTTTTTGCCAATAGTGACTTTAAATATTGTCAACAGAAATGAACTTGACAGATAAATGTTGACTAGATTGAAAATTTAGGTATTTGACAAATTTCATACATGCCTGTTCCTTTGAAGGGTTTGGATTTGAGTTTGAAAAAAACCCAAAAGTAATTGTCAAGTCAAGCTTTATTTATACTAACTGGTAATCATTATTTTGTCACTATTATTAGCACTGGACATATAGGAGGTCAGTTGCTGTGCAACTATCTGACCTATCTATGCAACCTGTAACATTCATGCTACAGATGTTCAAGGCTGCCATCGAACACAGAAACTTACTAAGTTGTATAAACGTATGCATGGTTGTCTAGATTATTACAATCATCTAAATAAAAGGAGAGAAGAAAATCGTGAACCCGGGTTTCCATACGTGTATTGATATAGGGATATAGGTGTAATGGAAACCTGGAGTCTGGAGTTACTTCCCTTCATTTATTATTTACTTAACATTATGAGGGCTTCTGTATAATTCTAGATACATATATCTGAAACCTAAAAGAAGAATGTAAACATTTCTCTAATTGGATGCTGGAACTTTGCTCCTGAATTATGTATTAGAATCAAGATCAATGAAATTAAAGAATATCATTTTTAATTTTTAATATTAGTTAATTCTTTTTAATATTTTCGATGGTTGCAACAGAAGTTTAAGAATGCTTTCAAAACATTGAAGAACTGATTTTTTTTCCAAGTAATGCATCTTTGTCGCTAGTTGTTTCTGTTATCTCCAGGGATGTTTCCGTGTCACTAAGGAGTGTTTCCGTGTCATTAAGGAGTGTTTCTGTGTTTCCGTGTCACTAAGGAGTGTTTCCGTGTCAATAAGGAGTGTTTCCGTGTTTCCGTGTCAATAAGGAGTGTTTCCGTGTTTCCGTGTCACTAAGGAGTGTTTCCGTGTCACAAGGGTTACTAAGGTGACAAATGATCAGGCTTAGGCTGTATTGGATGATAAGCTTTTGAAAGTAGGTTATTATCACATCTGTCAGAACTACGTTACATTTGACCTTTTAAGATGGTCTTTGTCTTTCCTGAAGGTGGAATAAACACGCTGAAATGTCACATATGTTCAATAATATCAAAGTTTTACCTCATACACAAGCAATGTACATGTCATAAGTGCCACAAGGTTTCCAGACTGACTCTTCCCTTTGTCAAGTGTTGACTGAGTGGGCGATTTGTATTGTTTACCTGTACTGTACAACAAAATTGTAATTTTCTTATGTCATCTGACATGGTATGCTTTGCCAATCGATAGAGTGTATACACACTTTGTATTTGTGTATAAAGTAAAACTTTGATATAAATTTAGTTTGGTAATGGTTTCTCATGTATAGGTTTGGGAAAACACTAGCACTATTTATTGTGTGTAATGGAAAAATCTCAACTGCTCGGGTTAGGATACCTTTGTCCCAAATGATTCTTAACTATCAAGGTAAGTAATCATAAGTTAACATTGTGATGAAATGTTTCAAATCACAAGAATTGGTATAAACGAAAACAGGAATGGAATGTGTTCAAGAGTATGTAAAATCCCCTTTACTCACACACAGGAAAATACTAATTCACACACTGGAAAATACAATTTCTTCATCAAGCAGAAACATAGGAATGGAGTTTTAGTCTGGTTTTGTTTAAAAGCTGAAAAATATTTATATATATAAATATGCAGCAACAGGCCTATTTCATCAATAAAATCAATCTCCAGCAAACAAAATTACCTGAAATATTACACTTTATTCAACACTGACACTTAAACATTACACTTTATGTAAAACTGACACCTGAAACATTACACTTTCTATATCACTGACACCTGAATCATTACACTTTCTATATCACTGACACCTGAAACATTACACTTTCTATATCACTTAAACATTACACTTTATGTAAAACTGACACCTGAAACATGACACTTTCTATATCACTGACACCTGAATCATTACACTTTCTATATCACTGAAACATTACACTTTATGTAAAACTGACACCTGAAACATTACACTTTCTATATCACTGACACCTGAAACATTACACTTTCTATATCACTGACACCTGAATCATTACACTTTCAATATCACCGACACCTGAAACATTACACTTTCTATATCACTGAAACCTGAATCATTACACTTTCTATATCACTGAAACATTACACTTTATGTAAAACTGAAACCTAAAACATCACACTTTCTATATAATACCAGAAACATATAACATTTAACATGAAACTTAAATATTTTTACCTGAAACATTACAATTTCTATGACACAATTTCAGCAACATTACACTTTATGTAACACTAATGCATGAAACATTACACTTTATGTAACACTAACACATGAAACATTACACTTTATGTAACACTAACGCATGAAACATTACACTTTATGTAACACCAATACCACCAATTCTTTGGCAGATTAAAAATAAATAATGCTTTGGAAGAAATTACAATAAGCATGGTTGTATAACATTTTATTGTAGTATATTTTCATGAGCTTTGAGTTTTGGTGATCCATGGTGAGTTACATATCCATACTTTTGTAAACATATTTAAAAGTTTTCTGGTAGATACCAGGTATATTGTGACGTTTAACATCAAAACACGATTCAGCCTCCTAGCATTGGTCGAATGTTAACTAACGTCACATTTCACATGTTAACCTGTTGATATTAGAATAACATTTATGATTGAGACACATATTAGAATTAAAAACAACTTGAAACTTTGATTTTTCACAAAACAATTGCAAAAGTTCATGAAATTTAAGTTCAACCTGAGATTTTGTTTTTTGCAAATTCTTGACTGAGAATCTTCATAATGTCTTTGTGTTTTAGAGACTGTTCTCGTTTCTTGATGTCTCCGTAGTTGTCCTTAACAAACAAAGCAAACTTGTTGGGGGTCCGAGGTGTAGACGAGCCCGAAACTGGTGTAGAGCCACCCCGTCCAGTGTTGCTAAGCAATGTGAAGCGGCCACGACAGTATCCACAAACCTTTCTGTCCATATCCAGAGACTTGGAATGGCGACCAATCCTGAAAGTAGAGAGAACATCACACTAGTGTCGAGAATTGAAACAGTATAGATGAATAATAAGGAGACAACAAACAGTAAACACATCACATTGTACAAGATCCACACCAAGGAGTTACCTCTAACCACGTGTAAAACATAGATCCACTAAACACAAAATATTTTTAACTGTATCCACACTGAATATCCACTACACAAACTGTTTACCTGTATCCACACTGAATACCAAATACACACAAAACATTTACCTGTATCCACACTGAATATCCACTACACACAAAACATTTACCTGTATCGACACTGAATATCCAATACAAACAATATATTTACCTGTATCCACAATGAATAACCAATACACACAAACCTTTTACCTGTATCAACACTGAATATCCAATACACACAAACCATTGACCTGTATCCACACTGAATTTCCAACACACACGAAATATTTACCTGTATCCCGCTGAACATCCAAAACACAAAATATTTATCTGTATCCACACTGAACATCCAATACACACAAACTATTTACCTGTATCCACACTGAATATCCATTACACACAATATATTTACCTGTATCCACACTAAACATCCACTACACAAACTATTTACCTGTATCCTCACTGAATACCAAATACACACAATATATTTACCTGTGTCCACACTGAATATCCACTACACACAAACTATTTACCTGTATCCACACTGAATACCAAATACGCACAATATATTTACCTGTGTCCACACTGAATATCCACTACACAAACTGTTTACCTGTATCCACACTGAATGCCAAATACACACAATATATTTACCTGGGTCCACACTGAATATCCACTACACAAACTGTTTACCTGTATCCACACTGAATATCAATTACACACAATATATTTACCTGGGTCCACACTGAATATCCACTACACACAAAGTATTTACCTGTATCCACACTACACATCCACTACACAAACTATTTAACTGTATCCACACTACACATCCACTACACAAACTATTTCCCTGTATCCACACTGAATATCAATTACACACAATATATTTACCTGTATCCACACTAACCATCCACTACACAAACTATTTACCTGTATCCAAGCTGAACATCCACTACACAAACTATTTAGCTGTATCCAAACTGAACATCCACTACACAAACTATTTACCTGTATCCACAATAAACATCCACTACACAAACTATTTACCTGTATCCACACTGACTGCACTGGTAGGTAAACTTGGTGTTAATGCTGTAACTATGGCACCGACCAATCACAGGAATTTCAGGGTGAGTCTGATTGGACTTTTTGGCCCTGAAAAAAAAAAAGTTAGGATATTATGGGAAACTTATTGATATTGGATTTCTATAAAAACACTCTGTTACACAAAGAAACCTGTATCTGTAATAAGATGATATATATAATTTGCTTTCCTGATCATCATGTGAAGAAAATAACAAGATAATTGATTTAGACAAACATGATAGCCATCCTTCTCTCTAAGCGAGATACAGATCAAATACCATTCCTCGAGGTCTTGTGGTTTGTTAGATTTTGTTTGCAGATTTCAACACAACTGATCCTTTTTACCTTGATGTGAAAAATGTTATAAATTAAACAATTTGTTGATCTTACACCCCATGGCACACATTCTGGAATAAGTATAATTACTCATAGACACAGGATGTATTTGAAGTTGTTTGAAGATTTCAAAATAAGTGACATCTTTGTTAGTGTGACCCTTTAAGAGGTCAAGAGCACAATTCAACCTTAGAATCACAATCAAAGACAATAAACATATTTTTCAAATTTATAGATCTCAATTTTCATTCTTTCATTTTTCATTAATTCTTTTTGATGGATTTACTATCTTTATTTAACTTTTAATTTTGTTATAAAAATTTCGAAGATTTTTTTTTCATAGTTGAAGTTAATTTTAAAGAGAAATTTATAGACTAGATCCAAAAAAGACCCTCATCGAAAAGGACCAAACAGGAGTGAAATTACAATTAAATATAATTAGTAAACTAGACAAAAAAAATCAAAGTCTCTCTGCAAACATCTTATTGTAAAATTATTGATCACTTCAAGTGGTTTGATTTCTTTTCTTCAGATTTTGAAGTTCTTGAACCGTTGTTTTAAAGTTTGGATATCAAATGATTAATCATGTCCCCTTTCTTGTCTTTAAGTGATTGTTTGATCATAAATTGTAAGATTATATCTTAGGTAACAGGCTCAGGTCACTGGTCAGCTTTTGTTTATAACAAGAGGCCCAATGGGCCTGCGTCACTCACCAGGTATTAATCTCACACTTGTAATCTAAAAAGTTGACTAAAATACAGCTACAGGCGGAATATCAGTGTTTGATTCATAAGAACCTATTAAAAGATTTAAATATATGACGCCTGTGACCTTGAATGTCGAACAAGGACATTAGGTTGAAAGTGGGTCAAGGTCATTCATTTGAACAAACTTGGTAACCCTTCATCCCAGCATGCTACTGGCAAAATATCATCAGCCTGGGTCTCTTGGTTATTCAGAAGAAATTGTTTAAAGTAAAAAGTTGAGGCCAGACGGCCGACGGCCGGACCATGCCATAAGCTCACTTGGCCCTTCGGGCCAGGTAAGCTAAAAAGCATGCCCTCAAATGATCATTTATCCATAATTGTTTTCTTTAACAAACCATTCATGTAGTGTTGATCAATCGTTGCTTCAGATAGATTCCAGCTGTTACCTACCTATATTGTAACGAGGAAAAAGTAGCGGGTACTGGCCCTTATTGATACCCCTGTAGTCAGCTGTATAGGGTACTCCAAGATACTTACCAATACCTCCAGTATGGTCCATGGCCATCCGTCGTCCCATTCACTAACCAAACTGCAGCGTGACACATCTCGTGTATCAGTGTGTCTCGTACACGCTCTGTCAACAACAACCAGTAAGGTATCAGTGTGTCTCGTACACCCTCTGTCAACAACAACCAGTAATGTATCAGTGTGTCTCGTACACACTCTGTCAAAAACAACCAGTAATGTATCAGTGTCTCGTACACGCTCTGTTAACAACAACCAGTAATGTATCAGGATTTCGAGCAAGGATTAAATTTGTAATATTTTATAATGATGACTTGATGAAAAATAAAAAAAAGTTACGATGATGAACTAAATTATACACTCATTTGGAGTCGAGTTGCTTTTGGAATATTTTTGAAAGATCAATAAAAAAAACTATCTGCCAAACAAGACACCTTTGACTTCATCAAATACAAAAGAAGATACACTTGATATAAAATCTGTTCCTCAACTTAACAATTTCTTTCATTTACCAAAGTTTTTTCCAAAGTCTTGAAACACCAGTCAAGTGTCAGATATTTCCATGCAGACACTGACATAAGTACCCAACTGATACATTTCTGTATCTGGAATGATACCTTTTTTGATTGATTGTTCCACAACCCAACTGATAAGTTACTGTACCTGCAGAGTCACAGACTTTGGTGGAAAGTTCAATGCGGACGCTGCGAACACCTCCTGAAGTTGCCACCTTCTTGTACACACAGTAGCCAGCTGTCCTCAACAGGCGACAGTTCCAGATCACCTCCAGATCGTCAGGTAACTGGAAAACATTCACCATTGATAACTTATAATTTCAGAATAAGCAGATCCCTCCGAAAATAACTGGGTTTTTCTCTCCAATCCGCTAGTGACATGGTAACGAAATTACAATAGAAATAAGAGGAATGAACTAAATATAGCCATCACCAAGTATATCCTAACAAATAATTTCAAGTATTTAGTTCATTTAAAGACTGAGGACTGTGAATACAATCAATGGTTTCATGTTTGGTCAAAATACACATCAAGCCAGCTAATAACAGGTCTTTTCAGTCTGTAAACTTTTCAAATCATCAAAATCAGTAGTATGGCATTTAGTCTATAATTTGCCTTTTCCTAAACTAATATTTGAGTCATGGTGAGTATTTGAATATTTAAAGCTTTAAAATGTGATTTTTAAACATTTTCAGTGTTGGGATATACTACAACCTGTGCAGGCTATGGAGGTCATTTGCAGGCTGACCTCCATAACCTGTACAAATGCAAGTGACTTGGCAGGTACACAGAATTGTACATAATGATTACAATGTTACATATATATTTATTACCCTCAAAGTAATGTACAAATGTATGTTAATGATCAGGTGATACATGAACAAAGACAATTACGGGAGAAGAGGTGATCAATTTTTTTTTTTACACCTAGTTTAATGTTAAGAATCCTTTTTAACAGACTTACCTTATTTTCAAACACTGTTTCATTGTAGATTTTAAAAAGGCGTTTGGTCAGCTCTTGCTTGGTTTTCTTAAAGGTTTTGACGAGTCTAAATAAAGAAAAGAATATATAACACAAGGGCCCAATGGAGTGTTCACATGTAATGGAGATTTAGTATTGAGAATAAAAGTACCAAAGGAAATACTGATCTGCAATCAGATGCCAGTGTTCCCCACATTTGATTTAAAAATGTCTATAAAATTATTACCGGTAACATTTTCCGGGTCAGAAAAGGAATATTTATAGCAATCTTGGGTAAAATTTGCTTAAAAGTTGTTCAATATTTTAAAATGTCTCTTCTTATCAGATGACAGGACAGGTATAATATAATGGGTTTGATTTAAAAATGGCTTAAAACTATTAACACTTTTCCAGGTCAGAAGTGGAACATTTAAAACAATCTTGGGTAAAATTTCCTTGAAAGATGTTCAGTATTACAAAATGCCTCTGCTAATCAGAAGACATGACAGCCATAATGGGTTTTATTCACGCCAAAAGGTAGCACAACTGTCAGTCATATGCAAACTTTATGTCAAAATCTGTCTTGTTAAACTAAAGAAAAGTTAGAAAAGTGAAAAGTTACGCAGACACCAGTAAAGGTAACCGAGATGATACAATATTACAATAACACACTGTACCTGATAGCCTCTGGGTCACACTTGTCCACAGGTAGGTTCTCTGTGAGGGACTTGAGGAAGCTGTACTTGGTATTTGAAGGGTACAAACAATTGTCTTCCTTCAGACCCCAGTTATCTGTCCCGGGTGTTGGCAGCTTCTGCGGCTTCTTTTTCTCTGATCACACAAATATGTACATGTACAGGTATCTTAACTAAATATATTCATGTACATGTACAGGTATCGTAACTAAATATATACATGTACAGGTATCTTAACTAAATATATACATGTACAGGTATCTTAACTAAATATACACATGTACAGGTATCTTAACTAAATATACACATGTACAGGTATCTTAACTAAATATATACATGTACAGGTATCTTAACTAAATATATACATGTACAGGTATCTTAACTAAATATATACATGTACAGGTATCTTAACTAAATATATACATGTACAGGTATCTTAACTAAATATATACATGTACAGGTATCTTAACTAAATATATACATGTACAGGTATCTTAACTAAATATATACATGTACAGGTATCTTAACTAAATATATACATGTACAGGTATCTTAACTAAATATATACATGTACAGGTATCTTAACTAAATATATACATGTACAGGTATCTTAACTAAATATATACATGTACAGGTATCTTAACTAAATATATACATGTACAGGTATCTTAACTAAATATATACATGTACAGGTATCTTAACTAAATATATACATGTACAGGTATCTTAACTAAATATATACATGTACAGGTATCTTAACTAAATATATACATGTACAGGTATCTTAACTAAATATATACATGTACAGGTATCTTAACTAAATATATACATGTACAGGTATCTTAACTAAATATATACATGTACAGGTATCTTAACTAAATATATACATGTACAGGTATCTTAACTAAATATATACATGTACAGGTATCTTAACTAAATATATACATGTACAGGTATCTTAACTAAATATATACATGTACAGGTATCTTAACTAAATATATACATGTACAGGTATCTTAACTAAATATATACATGTACAGGTATCTTAACTAAATATATACATGTACAGGTATCTTAACTAAATATATACATGTACAGGTATCTTAACTAAATATATACATGTACAGGTATCTTAACTAAATATATACATGTACAGGTATCTTAACTAAATATATACATGTACAGGTATCTTAACTAAATATATACATGTACAGGTATCTTAACTAAATATATACATGTACAGGTATCTTAACTAAATATATACATGTACAGGTATCTTAACTAAATATATACATGTACAGGTATCTTAACTAAATATATACATGTACAGGTATCTTAACTAAATATATACATGTACAGGTATCTTAACTAAATATATACATGTACAGGTATCTTAACTAAATATATACATGTACAGGTATCTTAACTAAATATATACATGTACAGGTATCTTAACTAAATATATACATGTACAGGTATCTTAACTAAATATATACATGTACAGGTATCTTAACTAAATATATACATGTACAGGTATCTTAACTAAATATATACATGTACAGGTATCTTAACTAAATATATACATGTACAGGTATCTTAACTAAATATATACATGTACAGGTATCTTAACTAAATATATACATGTACAGGTATCTTAACTAAATATATACATGTACAGGTATCTTAACTAAATATATACATGTACAGGTATCTTAACTAAATATATACATGTACAGGTATCTTAACTAAATATATACATGTACAGGTATCTTAACTAAATATATACATGTACAGGTATCTTAACTAAATATATACATGTACAGGTATCTTAACTAAATATATACATGTACAGGTATCTTAACTAAATATATACATGTACAGGTATCTTAACTAAATATATACATGTACAGGTATCTTAACTAAATATATACATGTACAGGTATCTTAACTAAATATATACATGTACAGGTATCTTAACTAAATATATACATGTACAGGTATCTTAACTAAATATATACATGTACAGGTATCTTAACTAAATATATACATGTACAGGTATCTTAACTAAATATATACATGTACAGGTATCTTTTGGCAACAAGTGTACGTAAAGAGTCACTCTCCTCTTAACATATGTCCATATGTTATTCTGTATTGTATTGCATAACATGTTGTACTTATCTTGTAATATATGTATTATACCCATGAGTCAGTTGACTCGAGGTTAATAAAATAATAATAACAGTAAAAAGGTATCTTACCTCCTATAAATTAGCCATAATCACTTATTTATAAATATATGTCCTAATGGTACTCCCAGTTAAATTTTTACATGTAGTTATTTCTAATCTACCAATCTATGTAAAATCATGTATTAAACGCTGATGTCCTGCACCCATCTTTTGTGGCTGGGACTCCAACTACTTTGAATAATGTTTCTTGCAAATTTCTAAATTTTTGTCAGGAAATCTTCAAAACAATTACCTACTATAAGGAGGTAACAAAGGTGATATGGGCCAATTAGGCTGATATGGCAAGTAGGATTTCTACCTGAAGCTGATCTAGTTCCCTATCAGCTAAATGGCCTGGGGAGAACCCTGCATTAGAGAGTCAAATCATACTTGTACTAGCTATAGCAACAGCAGCCGAAAAAGGGCCGGATAGAGACACACCCTCCCCTCCCTGGTTCCTGCTTGTCATCAATATCCACTGGTATTGATGGAGTACGTATTAGTAAAAAAAAACACAAAGTCAAGCTCTTACCAAAAATCCTCAATATTATCCATTTTTTGTCATTAATTATGTCGCATTACAATTTTTTAAGAAAGAATTTCATTACATTACATGCTAATGCCAGGTGATGACAGTGCAGTGACTAATTACATGTCACTGTGACAAATTAATGTTTGTATTTCTTACTTGTGCTTAAAGGCGTTTTAAATCCATGATCCGTGCTGCTTTTGGCACTCACGTTGGGAGTTTTGAAATCTTCGTCTTCTGAACTGCTGCAGCGGAAAACTATTGGTAAAATTTTCCTGTAGAATAAAAGAAAATACTGACACATTGTTCACTTTCTCTTTGAATGGTGACCATCTTAAAATATCTGGACAAGTCTTTGGTTTTGGTTTTATTGTGTTAAATGTCCTATTAACATCTAAGGTCATTTAAGGACGTCTTTGGAAAGCGATATAAAAACTGCAATTAATATGTGAATAGGTTGAAAATTTAAACTATCAAAAACCACACATTTCTGAGTATTTTTTTTAAAATTTTGGCCTGTCATCCGTCACACAAAAAAGTCAACTATTTTCTATCCTTGGTAGTACTCACTTTGGGTCGTCTGTACTGTGAAATGAGGACTTGTAGGATGTACTCATATAGAACAGATCATCCTCGTCCTCACTGACTTCCGAGTCCGCCACGATGAACCCCTTCATGCTACGAAATTAATATGATGTGATCTGAATACCTTTTTCTCAGAATTACAGTTGAACTTTGACACATAATATCATCCCATTAAACCACAAAAAGTCACAGCTGAACCTTACAAAATCCAAGGCTTGGTAAGTCCGGTTTAAATATATACATATATATATGGGTGATTATGAATGATCAAGATGACAAAATACTTTGAGATAAAAAAAGTTTTGAAAATATCCAAGTTAAAATACAAACAAGTATTTAAATATGGTGTAGGACCAAACAACTTCCTGGTAGACTGGCTATTTGTGACAACTTCAGCTGTCTGGACCAACAAAAATGTAATGCAAATGGATCATCTGGACTAGTACATTTTCCAAAAATAAAAAGACAATATTACAAATGTACATAATTAGATTTTAAAGATAACCAGTTATTACATTTTTTTTTTAAACTAACAACTCTTTTTAAAGGGAAGGTTACATGTTGCAGTAAAGATAGCATACATTATATCTATTTTGAAGTATGTGGTCTTAGTATTATAATATAACATGACAAGTCCTCCGTTTGTTTTTACCTCATTTTATCACTTTCTTCCTCCTCTTCACTACTCAGCTTTTTCTTGGACCCCCTCATTTTCTGAAAAACTGAAAATGTACAGAACTTAAGTTACATGCAAGGCTGTTGATTTCCTCCCTTCATGGGTACTCTGCATTTATTTTCAAAGTATGCAAAACANGAAATTTTTTTTTTTTTTTTTTTTTTTTTTTTTTTAGATATTACACTGCATTGTCGTTGTACAAGGTCACCATTATATGATTATTGTTGTACAAAATAGCTGTATTACGTTGTTGTTCAAAGACACTGTATTAGTGGTTTAAACAAAATAAATCAAATTCACATTACACAACACATACAATCAAACTTGCATTAATGTGAGTTTTTATTTTTTTAATATGTATGTAAAAACTGTAATGAAATATATCTTTTTGTAGGAAAGGAATAAATAAATGACCTTTGCACCACAATGCATTTCCCACATATACAAGTACTTACAGCACCGCAATGCATTACCCACAGACACAAGTACTTACAGCCCCACAATGCATTTCCCACATCTACAAGTACTTACAGCCCCACAATGCATTACCCCCATATACAAGTACTTACAGCCCCACAATGCATTACCCCCATATACAAGTACTTCCAGCACCACAATGCATTACCCACAGACACAAGTACTTACAGCCCCACAATGCATTACCCACAGACACAAGTACTTACAGCCCCACAATGCATTACCCTCATTTACAAGTACTTACAGCCCCACAATGCATTACCAACATATACAGGTACTTAAAGGTTTCTAGAGTATCTTCATCACTTGAGGAATCCACTGCAATGGTCTGTTTGGTTCTGCATGGAAATGACAATTTCACAGTGTGTTAAAATAATCAATTAAGATTTAAATTGTGTATGGTATATATGTGTAATGAAATATATCTTTTTGTAGGAAAGGAATAAATAAATGGCCTTTGCACCACAATGCATTACCTACATATACAAGTACTGACAGCACCACAATGCGTTACCCACATATACAGGAACTTACAGGTTTCTAGAGTAACTTCATCACTTGAGGAATCCACTTCAATGGTCTGTTTGGTTCTGCATGGAAATGACAATTTCACAGTGTGTTAAAATAATCAATTAAGATTTAAATTGTGTATGGTATATATGTGTAATGAAATATATCTTTTTGTAGGAAAGGAATAAATAAATGACCTTTGCCCCACAATGCATTGCCCACATATCCAAGTACTTACAGCACCAAAATGCATTACCCACATATAAAAGTACTTACAGCACGACAATGCGTTACCCACATATACAGGTACTTACAGGTTTCTAGAGTATCTTCATCACTTGAGGAATCCACTTCAATGGTCTGTTTGGTTCTGCATGGAAATGACAATTTCACAGTGTGTTAAAATAATCAATTAAGATTTAAATTGTGTATGGTATATATGTGTAATGAAATATATCTTTTTGTAGGAAAGGAATAAATAAATGGCCTTTGCACCACAATGCATTACCGACATATACAAGTACTGACAGCACCACAATGCAATTCCCACATATACAAGTTCTTACAGCACCACAATGAATTCCCCACATATACAAGTGCTTGAAGCACCACAATGCATTAGCCACATATACAAGTAGTTACAGCACCACAATGCCTTACCCCACTCTACAAGTACTTACAGAACCACAATGCATTACCCTCATTTACAAGTACTTACAGAACCACAATGCATTACCTACATATACAAGTACTTCCAGCACCACAATGCATTAACCACATATACAAGTACATACAGCACCACAATGCATTGACTAACTATGCAAGTACTTACAGCACCCCAATGCATTTCCCACATATACAAGAACTTACAGCACCACAATGCATTACCCACATATACAGGTACTTACAGGTTTCTAGAGTATCTTCATCACTTGAGGAATCCACTTCAATGGTCTGTTTGGTTCTGCATGGAAATGACAATTTCACAGTGTGTTAAAATAATCAATTAAGATTTAAATTGTGTATGGTATATATGCTCTTCATTTTATTGCTAAATTAATTTATTGTTTTATATTAAATGCATGTGGAAGATTAGTGATTTCTAATTATAAAATTCAGTCTTATTTATCATATCCTTATCACATCTAGAAAATTAAAAGAAATTAAAAGAACATTGATAAAACTGATCTAAAATGACATTTGCTAATAAAAAAAAACGGCGCTCACAGCTAGCATTCTACAATTCTAGTACTACCCAACCACATAATCATGTACAGCTGAGTAGACTGGAACAAGCGGAGTAAAGTATCTTGCTTAAAGCTACTACAAAGTGCCGTGACGTGACTGGAACCTGCAACCCTTCGGTCACGAGCCCAGTGTCCTACCACTAGACTACCAAGCCTCAATAAAGAAGGACTGCAATCACTGAGGTCCAATAAAAGTATCATGATAAGACTTTCACAGATGCAGTAATTCATAAATATTTAACTTCAGCTTTGAATGTGATTAAAACAAATAAAAAGATATTGGCTGTGATACCAGTATTCATAATCACCTCCAGTGTTTGTCTGATAACTGTTGTGAAACCTTGTTTCCACTGTCCAAGTCCGGAAGTGAGTTGTCAGACTCGTCTGTAGAATATTTGACCTTCTGTCTGCTAGTACTCTTTCCTGTTATTCCAGCATTAGTAGTTCTGGGGTTATGCAAGTGTTTACGGCCACCGGTTTTTCTTGAGATTGACTTGACATCAGGCTCTTTAGAGAAGTCGCAGGATGAGGAATACTTCCTTTGGGATTTTATTCTTTTGTTTTTAAGATTTGAATTACACACCAAATCATCCTCAGAATCCGATGAGAAATTTTTCGTTTGATGTTTTTTCGTTTTGGTAATTTTTGGTGTTTTCTCTGCTGGATAATCATCCTCAGAATCAGTGTCACTGATAGAAACAAAGCCTGGTGGTATTTCTTGGTTGTCTACGATGTAGTTATCTCCCTTAGGTCTGTGTTTAATGGAGTCTTTTGGGCTATTAGTTTGTTCACAACTGGAGTTTGATGACTGTGAACTACTAAGAAGGGACTGTTTAGCATCAAAATACACACTTGGGTCTCTTTTATTTAGCTTTGTTGGCTGCTTCGACAAATCTTTCGCATCAAAATATATGCTGGGGTCCCTTTTCGTGAAAGTGATCTGTGGCTGCAAGCCGAAGTCAAGGTCAGGGAGACTGATATTGTTTAAATCCTCAAGACCGGACTGGTAATCATCCTCTTTACTCTCCACTTGCTCACATTTGTGTGTTGAAATGTCTTCAAGTTCATCACAAAAAGACTTGGACTTCGAATCAGCGGCACTGCACGAATCCTCTGTTTTACCAGTTGGGTGGGGATCAGTAGGGATTTGAAAACTAGTCTGCATGGATACATCTTCTACCTCCACAAACGAATCATCGTCTTTTTTTTCAGAAGAAGATGACCCTGATTCCAAAAGTGTAAGTTTCCATGTCGAAATTCTTGAAGATGTACCGGGAGGGATTTGAAAACTGGTCTGCATTGATACATCTTCTACCTCCACAAACGAATCATCTTCATGTTTCTCAGAAGAAGAGGACCCTGATTTTAAATGTTTATCTTTCTTTGTTGTAGTCCGTGGAGATGTACCACGGAGGACGCGAGACTCTTCGACAACAGAATCGGCCTGTACAGATACATCTTCCACCTCATACGACGATCCACTTCCTGAGCTTGTGTGGGAAGGTTTGAGACCACAATTTGCCGTTGTTTCCTTTGACGTACACCCGCTAGTTTTCTTATAATTGAAAACCTCCGACTCTGAATGCACTTGTACCGACACATCTTCTACTTCGTAACTAGAGCCGGAGGAGGTTTCTATAGCATCTTTCTCAGACTTACACGGAGACTGATTCACTTCCAAACTATCTTCAACAATACATGGATCTATGGCAGTTGTGTAGAGGTCCGAGTTGTCAACAGTTTTTGACGAGTTATTTCCCTTACCATCAAAGTGTTTTGAATTATCTATTCTCAGTGCCTGAAAATTCGAACACACGTTGCTATCGGTAGATGAAGCGTCGGAGCTGTTGGAACCGACATCATTTAGCCTTGACCTTTGACCTTTTATATTTAACTGTTTGTACGAGTCTTCATTCGAGTTATACTGAAAGCTATCTACACATGTACTACCAGATAAACTGTCATTACGATGGAATGAAATGGCCGATACATCAGCCGAGTCTAAAACACAATCAAGACTGGCATCACTATGTATTCTTGTAGATTCTGTTACATATTCTCCAAAATATTCTGGGCTTTCTGAAGATGATCGTGCACTTGACAGACGAATGTCATGTCCCTTTCTCAGTATTTTAATTTCCGGTAAATCTGCACCAGGTGACTCGGCAGTGCTGACTAGGTTTTTAGTTTTTTTTCTGAGTTTCCCCCTCTCACCCCGTTTTATCGGAGACCTTGTTAGATCAGTACATGCACCACTCTTCCTCACAGGCACACCCTGCTCTCCTTCATCCGAAACGGAAACAGTCTCTGAAACACGGGGCGAGTGTGACCTGACTTTCACATGTTTTCCTGTTGGTTTCTTGTTTTCCTTGCCTTCCTCTGAGCTGTGACATTCATGCTCATGTTTCTGTCTAATCTTTGCCTTTTTAACTTTTCTTTTGGGTTTAGACTGAGAATCTGTAGATTACAAAATACAAATTTGAAGAGTTTCAACTATGGTAAGTTTATAAGAGTGAAACATTACATATTAAAAGTCAAAGCATGGGCTTAGTGGCTACCAGAATAAGAAGTGAAAGCAACATAAAGTTCTGTTTGTCTATGGATAGTTTCAATAGTTTGTTGAATTATGTACCACTTCCTTTCAACACAAGATCTCTCTTGGCAAATTTAACACATTAGTAGCTTTCTAAAAGATACCAGGAATACATAAGGAAAACAAAATATACTTGTTATAGATATTGAAGTCCTACTCATACAATATATTTATATATAAATAGGTCAGACGAATTATCCAATTAAGTATATGAATGAAGATGACACCATTCTGAAGATTTATATTGTATCTCCTTATATATAATTAAGATTAAGTTACCTTTTTGATTTATCATTAGAAACATGTGTCACCTGTACTTGAAATAGTATTTTCACCTTGTGTGTCGTTTGGTAATTTGCTGCTGTCTTTCTCCCTTCGCGGTCTAGCAGATTTCTTTTTTGCACTTTTAGATAACTGAAATGAGAAATTAATTTTAATCTAATATACATGCAACGCACGAGTCACCAAAATACTAAATAGCAGACTAATACTCCCCAATCTGCACCAAGAATAGTAGGAAGTTTGAGAAGGTTTTTTTCCAGAAAAGGGACATCATTCATTAAAAACTCTAATTTAGATACTTTGTTCAAACTTTCTCCATACAAGGCTTATGTCCCAACTCAGTTATTTGTTTAGAATTACTTTAGATAATAAATAAATTATCTATCTTTTTTAATACACAAAGGTAACTAAAGGTGATCATGGTCGGGTAGTGCACTTGCCTTCAGTCGACAAGCTGTTTGTAAAAGATAGTAGGGTTTAAAGTTTCCATTGGATAATCCGTTTGCAGCAGCCCCACTTAATTTTCGGAAATAGTCCTCTATTGTGGCTGATCAGTTGAGGCGTGACCGCGATGCAGATAATTTGTCCGGTTTGCGTATTGAAATGTCATCTTTGATTGCAAAATCCAATGTCACAATAATTTGTGACTTCATTTTAAATGTAGTTATTATTGTGATTTCATGATTCCCTGCAATTTTTCCTGGATCTGATACTAGGCTCTGGGTGTTTCAGACAGGATCTGATACTTGGCTCTGGATGTTTTAGACAGGAACTGATACTTGGCTCTGGGTGTTTTAGACAAGATCTGATACTAGGCTCTGGGTGTTTTAGACAGGATCTGATACTTGGCTCTGTGCGTTTTAGACAGGATCTGATACTTGGCTCTGGGTGTTTTAGACAGGATCTGATACTTGGCTCTGGGTGTTTTAGACAAGATCTGATACTTGGCTCTGGGTGTTTTAGACA